>NW_009217494.1:51436-64615 GCF_000690835.1 Fulmarus glacialis
TTAACAGGAGAGTAGGAAGTGTTTGAAGTTATCACAACTAGAAGCACACATACTTTTGGGCAAACTCTAAAAATCTGGGGCCTGCTCCTGCATGTATCCACATTTTTTGGCAAGAAGCTACAAATAAACCCTCCTAGTAAGACATGAAAAACCTTGCGCTGTTTGACAGAGATACTGAGGACAGACCTCTACACACAAAACAAATTGTCGTGGGGATAGGGACTGAGGTCTCATACTGCATTCAACAGTAAGCGTGCTGCTCCCTCAAGGACTGCCCAAGATAACAGCTATGAAAGCAGACTCCTCCCAACACTCTCCCTGTCAACTATTTGTACCGCACAGCGTTCAGGTGTTACATCCCCCCCATCTCCACCTTCCACTCATCATAGATTCCTAAGCCACATTATTAACCATTGAACTAAAAGTTTTTGCCATCTCAGACATTACCACCACATCTGCTTCCTCTGGAATGTGTCTGACTGATCTAATCTGTGCTTCTCATCTCATTAACTCTCGTCCTCAAGCATCTCATCTTCAACCTGTCTGTGCTCTGACTTCTCTGCTCTTTCCCCTCATCTTTGATCCCTCTTTTCCTTCAGCCTCTATAGTGCATATCGTCTCCTCAAAAAGAAGCAGATCAAGACATTTTCAGATAATGAGAACAGAAAAGTACAGATGTGCATAAGCGCTTCCAGGAAATAAGGGGAATTGTCAGAAGTTAGAAGTCTCTCACCAACCTTCTGTAACTTCCCATGAATTTAAACGCATTGAGAGCTTAAACAGTTAATTGTCTTAAAAACATCTCCGCAGTAACCCTTTGTGTGATAGCAACATCCCAGCCAGTATATAAAGCCTGCATGTCAAGATTCCTTCAGCTTTCTTCCTCAAATACCTTTGGGATCATGAAATAACAACTCATACAGACAAAACAATTGGAACAGGACCGAAGTACTACTCATTGATATTCCTCATTTTGCTAATCTAAAGCAGCGTGTCTCCAGCTGCCGATTCATTTTTACGTAGGCCACGCACATACTCTTTTGAGTGAGCAGCGTACAGGCTGTATAGACGGTCAGAATCTTCCTTCTTTGGAGGCCTCATTCTCCGACCATATTAAGAACAAATCACTTCGACCCCTGCAGAAAAACCATGCCTATTCTTTGATGTGACACACTTTCCTCTTCTTGGCTAATGCTCTATCAATCACACTAAAACCTAGGGATTCTCTGAAGGGCCATCCTTCACACATGAATGGCAAATAGACTTATCACTGGATTCTGGAAATAAAGGCTTGAATAAAATAGAGGAGTCTTCTGATATCTATTTTAAGCAAAAGAAGGAGGATGCCTTGCCCAAAATCACAATCATTACTTCCAATAATATACACATAATGAGATTCTTTTGACGTCTTATCCTGTACTCAGCAGAAAGGCTGAGAAAAACCAATGGATAAAATCCAAAGTTACAAATCTTCACACCTTCTGAGAAATAAAATCAGTACTATTTTCCCATCAAGATTTCAGTGAGGAATGTGTCTGTAGTCAGCTCCTGAAACCAAGTAATTGCTCTCACTACCAAAAAGGAAATGAGAAAAAAGAAGAAGAAAAAAAGAAAAGGGGGGAAAAAAAAAAAAAAGCAGCCCCTACCTTCAGAATAGAAGTCCAGAAGCTTACAGACACCTCAGAAAGGGTAGGTTTTCCATTTATTTGTGATCATGCCAAAACAGAAAATAAACAACTAGTTTTACACTGCTACTTCTGCTGAAAGAAGAGGAAAATATTTAGCAATTAAGATTCCACATGATACTGCTGAGTCAATTCACTAACTTATAAAACAGAGATAGTCTCTTGACCTGCCTACACAAAACAGATTGTTTTCCAAGGGTTCAGATAGTTTTCTGATCTGACCAGATATTGCCACCTGGAGGACATTATGGTTTCTACGTACAAAAAAATCACAGATGAAGACAGACCCCAGTTTTTCAGTTTTGTTCATAATCTGTAAAAAACCAACAACTAAAACCTACAGCAAAAACAAAGAGAAAGAATAATATCACACACACACCTTGGATCACTTCTCAATAAAAATTATTTAATCAAATCAGCCCAATTGCTGATAAAACTATCAGCTATCTTGACTGATAACCTGAGAAAGTTCTTTTTCAGCACTTAATTGTAGGTCTTGTCTGGTCCCCAAGCCCTGAATAAAAAAATTTAAAAAAAAAAAAAAAAAAAAGCTTCCACTTCATTTGTATTAAAAGGTTAAAATTGTTCTAAACACGTGCTTAAGAAGAAAGCCTGACTTTGGTAAAAAATAAAATTAGCAACTCGGACATGTAATTTTCAACTCCAAAACACACTTAATCTAGAAACTTAACACACTTTCTAAAGCTACCCCATCTTGCATCCTGACAGATGCATCCTGATCAAAATGCACAAATTTTGCCCTACTATTAGCCACTAAGAAAACAGGTGGAAAGGATTATTCTGTTTAAACTATTATTTTTATTACGTTTAGATTTCCAATCTTTACTTTAGCTCCACCTCCTTGATCTCATACTTTAGCTTTATGCGTTCTCTTTCACTGCCTATCAGCTTTATCTCAGCGGCCTTCAGTTTCTTCTCTGCCACGATACATCCAGAAATTCTGATAGCCATTGAGGTAAAGCTGAAACCAGTGCCCAGCCTGCCTTCCCTTCCACACGCCGTCCAGGCTGGCCTCTTGTTGCTCAGAGCAGAAGTAGAGAAGAAAGCTAACTGCAGAAGACCAATCGGATCTTCAAGGACAGCCCGACCTGTGAGTCGGGAATGAAAACTATACTAGACTACCCCAACTACTAAAGTATTTATCACCATGTACATGACAAGTACATACTCAAAGCTAATTTATTGTGAAAGAAGTACAAACGTTCCTTTGTTTTCTCATTGCCACCTGCTTTATACTAAATACTACCACTTGGCAGGTTGGAAAACAAGAAAAACTACCTTAAAAATAAATCACTTTCTTCAGAATAAGCCAAGGTAACTTCAACGTGTTAACTCTTTCTACATCTAAGATTCCAGTGTCATTGTCGGTAAGGGAATATCTCAACTTTTTTCTGTCCCTACATAGAATACTTGACAGACATAGCATCAGTAGGGCTGCCAGTGAAATAATGTGTAATATGTCAGGTATCAGAACGTAGGCAGATGACCGTGAAGCACAACACAGTTCGTTCACAGGCCAACAAACTCATGGACTAGCCCCCCAAAACAAGTCATACTACCAGGCAATCAAATAAGAACTACAAACCCAGGACACAAGTGAACAAAACCGAGCCACGTATCCAACTAACTCAAAAGCTGAAAGCCACAAAACAGTATTTAGTTACAGCTAATAAAACATCCATGCAACTACTATGGGTTTTGTTACAAGTTGCTGAAAGAGTCACAGGTCACTAAGTCTCCTCATTTCCAACTGAGAAACACACAAATAGTTTGCAACGTAACTCTGTGTTATATAAACCCTATTTCGAACACCACACTGCACTGCCAGTAATATACGTAACCCAGTATTTGCAGCAAATGGCAAAAATGCTACTAATTTTCATGGGAATGAGACCAGAACTATGCACTGATGGTAATTACAATTCAAACACTGAGAGAAGTTTCAAATAGCAACTTTCCCACAGAGACTGAATGGAAAAACCAACTCTATGATTACTAAGAAGCTTTTAGTGTTTTATTATATTAATAACAGATTTCACTCCACTCCTATTAAATATGCCTGGGATTAAACATTCATGTTTACCTCATTTGCGCACACCACCTTGGAAGTTTCTAACATCAAAATGAAGTTGCAAAAGGACAGTATTCTATTCACATTATATTTGTTTTTCTTTCTACAGCACAATTAGAGCAGCACATGCATGCTTCTGTAATTAGAATTACTTAAAAATATTTCCATTACAACCCCCAATTTCCAGGGAGATATAAACTGCACTGCAGAAAAATCCCCCAGGCCAACATGTAATATCATAGAGCTCACACTGAAAAGTTACTTGGTTGGTCATTTGGCTATTTTCATAATCGCCACCTAACTAACATAACACAACACAGGAATCATGTCGTCTGTTTTTATATATATATATATATATATACACACACATATATATATGTAGACGTGTGTATGCATATACACATGTGTGCGCGTGTGTATGAAAAACTTGAAATTAGTATTACATAAGCGTGAGAATAAGGCATATAGCTATACTACTTTGTATAAACATCACATGAACCTCTGTAGCTCTTTAAGGCCACACCATCAGTTACTATCCTCAACATTCAGTGCTAACCATGTTTAAACAGTAGCTGTTTCAAATGGAGGACAAAATTATGACATAACACCAGAAAAAGTCGAGTCCAGAAACTGCTCTCCTGAGAATACATCAGGAAATACATTAGCAAATTTATTTTCTTGCTCTGGTTGCTAATATTGTACACGAGACAAAAGCTTTCTCTTTTTATCTGGATCCTCTGGTCAGCTTTATTTTATTGATTTCACAAATGGAAACACTAAAACAACATTCTTGGACTTACCTCCAGGCCTTTCATGCTCTCCATCAGTATGTAAAAGCATTGAAATAGGCATGCCAACATTCTTAGATCTTCCAGCTACAACAACATTTTTTCCAAATGTTTGTATTCCTTATAGGAAGAAAAAAACAAAAAGAAAAAAACAACAAAAAAAAATTGTATTCTGCTTTTTTGATATTCCTAAAGCTTTCTTCTTAATCCCCAAGACATAATTATTTTCTGTTGTGGACTGCTGACATCAACATGACTTGAAAATCCACAAGGCTGAACTTGAGGGATCAATCTACAAAATGACTTTCAGCTTTCACCTTAGAGAAACCTGAATGAGTTGCCCCTTTTGTTACCTGAATCACCCTTTGGAGGGATTTAACGTCTCTTCCCTGACCACAAAGGGAAATGGAAGCTCTTATGTCTACCAATAAGAACGCGTATATTATACTTATAAAATGTCAACTATTGAATAGATATGCATTCTTTTCCCCTTCTAGTACTGAATTAAATGTTCCCATTTTTGTTCTTGTTTCCTCCCCTTCCCCCACAAGAACTCATGCATTCAAATCTTCTATTTGATAAATAATCAGGAGGTCAGCAATATCACAGAAAGTTTCTTGCAACATTATAAAATGCAGAAAATAAGTTACCAAAGTGTTTCACCACATATTCTACGTGGACTACTGTCTACACTTAATTAATAGTTATGCTACTGGCAAAAGATCTCATCTATTTGGCACCTCCTTATTATTCAGATTAATCCTATGTTTGTTCTTCATTCAGCCCAATACATTTAGATAACCTACACCTTTTAACTCACACCTGACTTCATCGTTCATTCATCTTCCAAGATAAAAAAAGAGTTTCAATACAGTTCAGCTTCTTACCTGTCCGTTTTATAATTTCCCACACGGCAGCAGCAGTGGCAGGTATTATAGAAGGCTGATCAAGACACAGACGTCCAATATTCATAATATGAAATCCATCCACATCCTTTTCAGGTGCGATAGCGTTACAAACTGTTCGTTCATCTATGTGATCTAGGAAACACACTGCTTTCAAATTACAGTTCTTTCACTTGTCAGGTGTCATCAATACTACCTGAGTCATTACACAGAGAAACACACAAGTTTGGTCTAGCTAGGGTAATTATTATTATTCATCATGAATAAACCACACTCCCCCTCTAAAAGCAGCAGTTACAACTTCACCTTTTAAGTCATCTACTGAAAATTAAATTATTCAGTGATACTGCTAATACAACAGATTCATTGAAAAACAGGAGAGGCCGATACTCAGCTGAGAATGATGACTTAGTACCTACAAAAATATATGTCACTTCTGCATTCCAGAAGTATTAATGATTGAGTAGCTCAAAAAAACAAAACAAAAAAACAAACAAAAAAAAGAAAAATCATCTGAGTAAAGTTATTGTGCATGTTACCTGTCTCTAAGATCACAACGGATACACAACCTAAGTTTTAAACAAACATACAGAAACCCAAAGCTGAAATAACTTTGCAGGTCTAGCTTTCGTCTTCCATTTTACAACAATACAACTGTTTTTAGTAATTTGCCCATGAGTAGGACCAAAACATATCCTACTTCATTGGAAAACTGTGAGAACGCATACAATTGTTTGATATTGATGAGCTCAAAACACAAAGTACGGCTTAAATGACGATACCTGCACAAAATTTATTATTCATATCTATTCATAATAAACATTTTTCATATGCGCTATTGATATGGGATAGGTCTGCAACTGCTTAAAGCTTCTACTGCATCGGTACTCATTATGAAAAATATATGCATTAGCCAGTCCTACCACTGCAAAGTTACAAACCCAAGTATAAAGCCTGCATGTGTAAAGCTACTTCAGAGGAACAGCTCTACAAAACTGATACGGACCCAGAAAGCAAACTTTGTTTAACAAATGTATTTACCGAGTGGTACCTCAGTCACAATTTTAGAATCACAGAATAGTTTGGGTTAGAAAGGACTTTTAAAGGTCATCTAGTCCAACCCCCCTGCAATGAGCAGGGACAGTCTACTCTATTGCTTCATGGTTCAATAACTTCCCAAACTGCTTCCAGGATTACACTTCCAGCTTTACTTCCATCTCAGAAAGATTATTTTTTCCATTTTTTATATAAGGATACAACATCCTATCTAGGCTAGATCCCTAATAGAACTCTGCGATTATGAGGTGATATATCCCAATGTCCAATTCCAGGAGCATTACAGGCTGTTTACAAAAACCCAAATAAACAGAGATGAGTGTTCATTACGAAATTCAGACATTCCCAGTAAAAATATTTTATAAACATATACGGGATGCTTGAATTTAGTAGTCAACTAGCTCTACTTAGGTATTTTGTGATTTTGCGTTAAAATGAGCTAGCTAATTAAAAGATATAATGGATGTTATAAAACTTAAGATGTGGTAATCCCTTGTTAAAAGACTTACAATTAAGAAAACCCTAGAGTTAAACCAGACTGTTATGATTTACAATTTAATTCTCCATTTTCTGATGGGAGTAAGTTTCCTTTTGAATCCTAATGAGAAAGGTCTGTGGAAATGAACATGTTAAGTACATCGATGAAAGAGTCTCTTACAAGTCAAACTAGCCTAATCCAGATTGAAGGCTACCATAATCTTGTTTTTATGTCAACCTGGGGAATTAAAAAAAACAAGAACACAGAAATTTGGAATAACCTATTAAACAGTTTTTGCATAAGAAAACTTGTTAACCTTAGGCAAGTTAGTTGTTCATCAAACAAAAACTTGGCAGCCGTGCTTTTCCTTGCGCCTGGGATAGGACAGAACACTGATCTTACAAACACCTCCTCATTGCTGTCTGCCTTCAGCTTCCCAGAAATACACAGATAATAGATACATGGATGTAAAAGGGAAAGAAATCATGCTTCACAGGGATTTTTTCTTTTTCCACTCAAAATTGATTTGCAGAATTTCAGAACAGGGCACATAGTACCAGGAAGAAATGCAGCTGCATAGCTGGGGACAAGTAGGCTGACACGGGCCTGAGAGGAGAGGATGTGGACACCTTCCCTTCCCCATCAGAGACAGTTCTAAAACACTATCTTGGGCGGGCTGCCCCCAAACAAACAAACAAACCCAATTCAAACTGTAGAGACAGTTACTGTGTTACTTAATGAATAGATTTTATTTGCCTCAAGAAATGTATTTTCCTGGTTCGTTTCCACTTGACTGCAGATAGCCTCATTTATTTCCAGAGGAACAAAATCATTTCTTAAGCATGTTACTGTCAGTCTCATAGAACGTGCTTAGCCTCCTCTCAACTGATGCTCATACTAACTTACTTGCTGTCATTCCAAGCTACTCTCCATGCCAAGTTGCTCCCTGCACTCACCCTTGCACTTGCTAACCAAACTTTCAAAATGACACCGGGCATCACTTGCCTAGCTACTCTGACATGCACACAGAAAAACTCTTATTTACACAATAAACAACATGTGCCTCTAATGTTGACGTATGAAAAAAAAAGACTAGTTTTCAAAAGGGAAGACTGATGAAAATAAAAACATAGCACAAAGGGATTCGAAAACATACCATAAGGATCAAGAAATACAGACATGGAGGAAGCTGTTCAGCAGCAGCAATGAGCTTCCTAGAAATAATTTTGAAAAGCTATACTGAAGACACTGCTATGATTTTAACAGTCAGTTCCACCAAAGCAGGCCGCACTTAGGCTGGCAGAGTCTTTCACAACAGAGGGACATCACGTTTGTACTCATTTGTGTCTCACACTTCTTTGCTGCTTACAATTAAGAAAATTCTGAGTTTTTCAGAATCTTTCTCAAATAAATATCTAACACTTCATAGCCATCTTCCAGGCAATTTAAAGAAGATACAGGAAACTCTCTACAAAACCATTACCACATCAGAAGTAATGCACTCAAAAGGTGCACAGAAAGGAAGTTTTCCTCAGGCAAAGATGACAATCCTCAAAGTTAAGTTGCTCCAGCTCACAAAAGTGAAAGAGAACAAAGCTATTTTCTGCTTCTATTTTTATCCCAATGTTGATCAAAAGCCACACCTATGTGTGGTTTAGTGCTAAAAACCCCAAACCCCACACAACAACCTCAACTCTGGAATAATCAGCCTCCACTGATGAAGTTTTCACAACTTCTAAGCTTTGTCTCCTTCCATTACAATGCAAATCAAAAGATTTTTGGAAAATGAGCTAACTTAGCTTTTCGCCCTTCTGCTTCTGAAGTTCCTTTGGGAGAGAAAATTTAATTCAATAATCAGAGTTATATCTGACATCTATTATGGAAGGAACTTCCTGAACATTTTCAGTTCATGATAACTTGCATATTTAACTTTACTATACTGACAATGCAGTATCAAAGAAGTTCTGCTATTGATGAAATTATTCTCAGGTTTTTACTAAGGCAACAGCAAGGCTGCAAACTAGCAAGTTTTATAGGTTAGAGGAAGGCTACTCAGCCTTCAGGTAGTTACTGTACAGACGTACCACAGTTCTTGAGAGGGATCTTCAACCAATTACTTCAGGGCTGAAACATTTAAGTGTACTAGCATCAGACATTTGAATTGACACACCTAGAATTATCTTCAGGTTTTTTTCTTTTCAAATGTTGAACAGGTTTAAACTCACTAAGTTTCAAGACTTAATTCTGTTGTTGAACTACGTATCAATGAAGGCCGACAGCTCTAGAGCAGACTGTAATGAGCCGATACCCTCCTCATAAAAAAATGCATTTCTGCAAGCGGTACCTCACAATTTTGCCGAGTACCCACACAAGTAAGACAAGTGACACGTGACATCTCCCATTTCTGGGGAACACAACATTGGACTGGGAATCCAGCGGGTGAGTCCGTTTCCTTTGCTACACGCTTCAGTCAGAAAGATTTCCATCCCTGGGCTGTCAGTGCTCCATCTTTTGCATGAGTTGTTACTACTGAAATGAAAATCTGTTACACCACCTGTTTCCCCTAATCTGTTCTTAGTGGGAGAGATGTTTCTTCAAAGTAAACCGACCACATTCCATCAGCTCCCAGAGTTCCTGACTTGGTGTCCAAGATTTCAGCCTCCTTACTTGTGTTATGCTTCCACCTTGTGGCCAACTTACTTCAACAAGCGGCCGATTTCAGTTAGCTTTCATATAACACGAAGCGCAAAACTTCCTAATCACAAACGCTGCTGTTTATTACAAATACAAACAAAGCATCTCTTCCTCTATAATACTCAGCACCTGCCCCAATTTTTGCTGTTTCGTAGATATGAAATAAAAGCAGTGAGAACTGTCTGAAAGTGAAGACCAAGACTAGGAATAAGAGTGGAAATGAAGAGCTTAACGAGAAACAAAGCTTCCACTTCACCATCGTCAGAGATACTTACAAACAGTAACCCCGGGAGTCCCAGATAGTGCTAGAAATCATGCCTATACGTGCCAAAAAGACAGCTCCTGCCCTTCGGAGCATGCAGTATAAACGCGCGATAGAAGACAACACTTGGAAACACAGAGACAGGGGAAACCCAACGTGACAGTCAATTTATTACAATGACTCTAGTAATTTATGTACCTCTCCATTAGGAAGCATACAGTGGTTTAATTAAGTTGACTTCCATAGATTTAGATGAAAACCACAAGTTTTATTACTGCCAAAAGACCATTTTGCCAGCTACTACCAAGTGATATTTTAGTGAGACTTCATTACAAATTAGGAGAAGGGAAATAAAAAGCAAGAATACAGCAGAGGCTTTTAGGACCTTAGCACAAAGCTCACCTGGAGCATTAGGTACAGCATAGAAAACATGAACAAATGTTTAAGGCAAAACCTGGAATCACTGTGAGAAAGGCCGTATTATCATCCTTTAGATAGCATAACTTGGCATGATATAGGGGATAAAAATATGGCAAAGATCTTGGAGTTCAAAGCAAAACAATGCAACATGTTAAAAAAAACAAAAACAAAAAAACCCACACACAAAAAAAGAGAAACTGGATAAAGTGCGTGTGGAGAGAAATTCCTTAAAAGAGCATTGACAATACAAAGTGATTCTCACCATTTAATTTGCTTTTTTGTTTAGAGTGAACTGCAGGCTAGTATACAACAAAAAATTTCAACATCTCAACTAATCCTTCATTATGCACGTGCTCTTTCAACAGCTTCTTATATCACTAAGATACACTTGCAACCCAAAATTGTCAAACTCTTCCCTCTTACATTGACTGTATATGAGGAGTGGGACAAAAGATGTCACCTACCTGGGAGAGGTAGCTGAACTAATAAACCACTAACTGTTGAATCCTTGTTGAGTTTTACCGTCATATCTAAGAGTTCTTCCTGAGAAATTTCTTTAGGCCTCAGTATGATCTCACTAGAAATGCCTGATAAAAGCCAAAAATGGAAGACACATATTAGTATCAGGAAATTTATTTGCAGACAGCTTAGTCATTTTGTCTAAAAATCTGTCCGATACTTCACAGCTGTTTTAAATAACCATGGAGGACTTGCTAAAAATCCTGCTTTTGCTGCCTGGTCTTTAATGCTGTATTTCTACATGTCAAGTACAATCTTACAGCGAAACATAGAGGGGAAAAATAGAGCGAAACATAGAGGGAAAAATTTTGGACACAATAGCTCCAAAATTAAACAACAGTTTAGAAATATTTGGAAAACAAAGCATGTAACTTTTCTACAAATGTGCTCTTGAGAATTACAACTAAAACGGAACAGATAAAGCTACACTAGTATTACTGGCATTTTATCTGATAGCTTTACTGCTTCTGTGGGAGAAAACTCGTTATTAGAAAAGAAAATTTTTCAACTTACTTAACAAGATTGCAGTTTCACTGATAGCAACAACATTCAAGTTCCCTGTTTAGGTTATGTTACCCTTTCATTTGGAAATAAGATTTTGTAGTGACTAGGCTTTATCCCGGGTAATCAGTCACTTAGCTTTACTGTTCTATTTCATTATGTCTGAAATGTTGCCCTTCGTATTCAGATTGGCTTGCCTGGCTCTGATGTGGACCTAAAGCATTCAACAGGACAGATATTCCATCCCATACAGCAGATGCACAAGAAGATTGACATTATGACGAAATTATTGACATTATGAAGAAAAAGGCTCTTCTCAATATCTTCCTGTGAAACTGGTTACTTAATCACTGTTCCCATCAATTCTAGGGTAGTAGGGTTTGCTACCGCAGTTGGAGGTGGACTGAAAAATCCACATATAAAAGAAGGAATCTGAGGAGGCAAGCTCTTAAGCAAATATTTCACATTCAAAAATAATCAAACTGTCTTGCAGAAACAACTAAAACTGACATAATTTCTCTCCGATTATCTTTATTCACCAAACCTCCCAAAGCCAGTTAAGACATTTAACTGCCAAAAAAATTCCCCAGTGTTCTCCTTTAGTTTCCAGTTTCTAACAGTAAGAGTGCAAACTGTTTCCTAACAACACTTTAAAATACACAATTGAACTTACGACTACCATTCATGTGCCATTAAAACTACTTTCTTTACATGTCAATGCAACTTCTTTTCTTTAGGTTCATCAAAGAAGACAAGGAAGAAAACAGTGCAAAATTAAATTAAGATACGAAGGAGGTTCTCCCTCACTTTTTGTATTTTTTATTTTTAAATAACAGATCTTGTGCTTACCAAAGGATCATTTATATTACATGACACATACCTACAGCTGCAGCTGCTTTTATCTTGTTTCTGACATAGATATGACTAGCTGGATTGTCTCCTACTAATATGACAGTGAGATGAGGTCTCTTGTTTCCAAAGGATATCCACGATTCTACATCCCTTTGAACTTCCTTCAAAACTTGTTCAGCAAGCTTTGTCCCTGAGATAATGGTTGCTTCATGACTATAAAGACAAAAAGATACGCAATATTTAGGTGTAGAATTTCATAAACAAGACACAAGTGTGCGATCTACCGTGTTAAATACTTGCAAATGCTTTGATTAGTTCATTTGCTAGTATTTAAAATATTATTTGAAAAACAGTAACGCACTACAAATCCACCCGGGGAAAGAAGTGTTTCCCCACTCTCTTATTTGAAGAGCAGGAACGTGCCATCAGTGCATACAGAAGAGCAGCTCACCTGCCACACCCCACCTTCCCAACACACGTAGCCAGCCAGGTTGAACAAATCTATGAACTCCTGCATTTGGGAACAGAACGCGAGAACATTCTTAGGCCCTTAAGTTTTTCCGTTTTAAGGAATTTTTACCCACCTTCCTTCCCAAATTTCCTTCAAAAATCTATTTGACGTGGGATTATTCACACTATTCTTTTGTCCAAGCCTAGATGATACTATTTCTCAGCTTTCTTAGGACTTAACTCATATAAGGCAGCGGTGACTAACTCAGGAGCTTCTGTCATGCCATCCCCACTTTTGTCTGTTCAATTCCCTGTCCCTCTAGTAGCTTCCCTCTGCCCCTCACCCAGCACTACAGCACACAAACATCCTCCTTGGATCAACGGCCCACAAACATTGCCCTACCCACGTAGGAAAGCAGACGAAAACTGAAAAAGTCTTGTGCCTTGAACTTGTCCCAGAACTCCTCAGCCCCCCTC
>NW_009217494.1:64640-71330 GCF_000690835.1 Fulmarus glacialis
AAGCAAGGACATGGAACCCCCCCAAGCACCCCACCAACCCACAACAAACAAGAAACCTCCAGCATGTGTAACTTTCAGATGCCAAGACGTTAATTCCTTTTGTATCAGATAAGCAGCCTTTAAATACTAACTTTATTGCTTGGTGGTAGGGGTGCTTAGAGGGGAGAAAGCAGGAAGAGACAGAAAACTATAAAGCAAGAAATTGTATCACTGATCTGGTTTATAACACGGTATTCTGTAAGATTCAAAACCGTAACTTTAAGCAGGCAAAAAGAGTAAGTTGCATTTTACTTATTTCAGAAATTTGTGCAGTTTCAAACATTCTTAGAAATCTTCACGACCAAAGAAGCTAAATGCACAAGGGTGTGGAAGAAGGAAGGTAGGGGGGACCAGCAGCGGCGACAATACCACCACACAGGACAGGACAACCGCAAGACCACCCAAAATCACAGACTGTCTATGGTCTTATATAAAGAAATCATCCAAACTTAACGTCTATATCTGACTGACAGATTAAGAAATCCAGTCTACATTTTAGGTTACTAAAGAACGGTTCTATGAGGACTCTGCTACATAGGGAAGAGCAAGATACCCGAGAATACTATTATTTCCAATGCAGAAAAAAGTATCCAACTCTCTAACTTCTACTACTGCTCAGCTCCGTCAAATAAATAAACAATTTGTAAGCAGTAACATGACAACCCCCAAAATACATTTTAAAATAAAGTTTATTTCAAATGGCAGAAGAGGTAGACCGTAACAGCGCAGAATGGAACGGAAGTCGAATTCCTTACTTAATCTTACAAGCCCTACCTTCACCCTTGAATGACACTTCAGTGACAATCATATTAAGACTTACCCTCTGGTAAAGCTCTTAATGTCTTTTGTCAACTTCCCATACTCACCTCACCAGCTAACCGGTCAAAGATCAAGCGCATCTCGACTGAACAGCGCTTCCTTAAGTACTACTACATTCAGGTCTTCCAAGTGTCAGCTTTATCTTACCTTGGTTGTTACCCTGGTCTCTGGAATCTTCTCCATCTTCCTGCCTGTCTGCTCCCTGCGAGCAAGCTTAGGTGCTCCTCACCTTGTACATGTCCATGGGACATACTCAACCATAGTTCAAGCTTTTATCTACACTACGTCCTTCACTAACTGAACTTCTCATCTTCTCAAATAAACTCCAAGAATCCTAACATGATACATACATCTAGTTAACAGTGTTTCTTGCATAATCATCTGATATTGTAACAAGAAAGTAAATACTATTCTATCTGTAAAAATGCAGTAAACAACCACCAACTCCCCAGAAGCAGAACTACCAAGACAGACACAAAGTTAAAGTTACTAGTGGACAAATTTGCTCCTCTCCTAACGAGCGCAACTGTGCAGCACTGTAAGAAAAAACACCCTCCTGGTTCATCAGCTCCTAATCAAAGGCCGTCGACCAATTACTTGATTTTTCTTACTAGAAAGTAAGCCTGAGTAGGAGAGGGTTTCCCCTCTGCAAAGATCCTTCGCTCCCTTCTTTGAGATAAAGAGCTTCACATGTATATACACATACACACACACACATATTGTAATCTGTGCTTTGAATTGAATAAATTAATTCAACATGACTACCATTTGTAACTGACACAGTTAGCAAGGACTCCAGATGAGTTATGACATCAACAAGGTGGCATTATAACTTTAAAAAAAAAAAAAAAAGAAGAAGAAAAATAATCACGGTGCCTAGTATTTAAATTAAAAAAAAAAAACAAACCAAAACAAACAAACCCCACACTCTGATGAGAACAATTTATCCAACTGTTTGTCAGGAAAGCACAGTATTAGAAACATACTTAGCACACAAAAAACATGAATACCTTGTTTCCTTCAATTTTTTCACCAGCCTTAGCTACCTCCCAAACACAAGTTTCTGTACTGTTTAATTTAAATTTATATATAAAGAAAAACAATTAAGCTAACAGATGTGGTTTTATTCTTTTCCTGTATGGCCTGCTCTGTATGTGCTCATTTTCATAGATCTCTCTCTCTCTCTCTCTCTCTCATCTTCATTATTTATGTTTTAACTACAGATGCCTTTGGCAGAAAACACTTCTTTCCATGTACTCATTACACCAAATAAATAATTAATGCTTACCTGTGTAGCAATGCCATATACATTCAAGAATACAAGGACCTAACAATATTTTGGTGCCAAAAAATATTTTCAATCCATATGAATGCGTATCGCATTTCTATTCTATTTTTACTCTACATGCATTGCCAAAGGGTAACTTATCCTAATCTTCAAGCAAACAATTTTAAGTGCATGCCTCTTCCGTAAAATCTAGCCAGAGACTCATTAAGTTTTCAAGATCTATCTTCATTCAAATCTGACCATTCTCACCCATCACGTTCAATCTTCTCAGTCATCCAAGGGTCAAAAACAAATCAAATGAACAGAAAAACAGTGCTAAAAACACAAAACCATACACACACATAAATATAGAAGGAAAAAACCCTCACACTGACAGACACATTATAAGCTAGGACAAAACGCATGTAATATATCCTAGCCAGGAGGTGCTGTGATAAGGCCCTTCAACACCTGGACCTTTCTGAAGGCAACAATCAGTTCTACAAGCCTCAGCCAAAGCCAACTGTAAAAGACAAAAATTTGCCTGAAAACAGAAATATTTTAAGTTAAGACTACTCTGAAAAATTAATACTCTGGGGCAGCCTGGGTACAGAAGATCAAAATAATTACAGGTTAGTTCACATACGCAGAAAAAACCAAGCACAATTATACCTTAGCAAGAAGTTATGGGATGGCCCTGCTTTAAAAGAGCTACCTTCTTCTGGCATTCCAACAGCTAAATGGATACTTTGAGGAAATTAAGAAAGGTATCAATGCAAAGAGTAGTTCTATTTTTCATACTCACAACTTAAAGGTGCTGGGAAGGGAGACAGTAAATAGCATGAACATTTATGGCAAATGTTTATGAAACTGACTCCAGGTCTCAAGGAGAAAATCAACGAAGACCAAGTACAGGGAAAAGAAATCTTCAGATAAAACTTTCAGCCTTGGCTTTGGAGACTGACCATGAACTACAGAGCAACTGAAATGACCAAATAATCGAAAAATGGAGCGTGAAAGGTCAGCTTTGTATCTTACAGAGCTAAAGATAAAGAGCCTGTCAAGTTACAGATGCACTGTTCTCTCTTTTAAGGAAGTAAAGAACAGCTAATCTTGTGACTTTTTTTTTTTCCCCTCTCTAAATTTTGCTCTTTGTTTAAGGCAAGAAAGCTTCCCTGCTCCATCATCTGCTCATAGCTGACGATCACACACCTGTCTTGAGCCGCATAGGCTCAATCACCCATAGTTTACCAACATCAGTACAATGTCACTAATGCAAATCTTCTTTGGAACAGAGCTAACAATTTTTGTAACTGTAATGGTTCAGAAACCAAGTGTCCCAGCTGTCACGAGTCCCAAGCTATTAAAATCACTCCACATCTCCACTAGGTTAACTCTGCATTGAAAAATGCCATCACTGTAACGAAGCTGTAAATATCGCTACTGCAAAAACCACCACTTAGGTTGAAGTGTTCATAATTTCATACATGTTTCCTAGCAGAAGTTTCCAAATAGATTTGAAAGCTTCTGTCACCTTCATATATAGCAAATAGTTTTGCCCTCAATCGGCCAGCACCTAAATTTTTACAAGCCCAAGCCCAAAAACAAAGGTAAACCAAACATTACATTACTTAGAATACAAATGTTATTATCTTCGTCTTTTACAGGGTTAGACATTCCACAATTAGCAGCTATTCATGCATTACTGTTCTCCTGGTCTACTTTCTTAAATTAAAAAAAAAAAAAAAAAAAGAACATGAATACTTAGTGTTTACACTTAGCCATACACATTTCAGTTACGCAAATTGAAACCTCAACACTTCAACAGGTGGTACAAGTGAAGACTACCTAGAGATGTTCTAAAACGAATTATTTCAGTCTTGACGTAATTTATCTCAGCTGGTCAACATTACAGGAAGACAACATACTGTTCTTCCTACGAAAGATTTTAATACATTAATTTAATCACCATAATTAATTACTTTATTCTTACACCTAATGTTTGACTACTTTGACTTTCATTGCTTGAATTTTGCTTGACACATAAAATAAGCAAAGTATGTGATGGTATTTTACCTCTATTTTCTAGGAAGACAGCAGTATTTATTATTTCTCTTGATCATTATTAGTTCTAGTGGGTTTACAATTTCATGTACAATTTTAAGACAAGGGTACAAATTCAGTATATCATGGAAACATGCGTTACCTGTTGTGTAACAGAAGTGCGGTTTTAGTTCCAAAGAAAAACCTCCCTGAGAAGAAGGGGCCGGGGGGGGAGGACGGGACGGGACGGGGAAAAAGCCCTAGTAGATTAAAAAATGTTTGATTAGGTATTATGAAAAGAAAAGTTTGACACCCTTCAGCAGTAATTTTTTTCTTTGCCTGACTACCCTGAACATCCAGAACTAAAACATTTCAACACTCTCTGCAAATACATATGCTTGAAGCTTTAATGTATATCTGGACACAAACATGTTTAACATTGATGTTTAATATATGTTGAGTTAGTTTGCCATGATGAAAGTAGTTCAAAGTCATTTGCAAAAACAATAAAGCATTCTGGGTTTATGTTAAAATTGGACTGGTTTTCAAAGCGCTGCAAGTCTGACCAGTTGCGGTTTTTTTCTGTACCGTGTTCTGGGGGATGAACAAGTCTGCACCAAGAACAACATTCAGGAAAAAAAACCCACCACGCTTTTTGAGATGGTCTAAAACCAGTTTTGCGCTGTCTCTACTATAAGAAACTACACAACTGGAGTAAAATAAAGTGTTATTAATGTTTTGTTATATTAATAAGATGCATATTTGTCTGTTTATCAGCATAGTCAAACATGAGAAATGTTTAACAATTCAACAGACAGGGGAAATACCTAAAAGCCAGCAGACACCGTATTTATTCGGAGACACTTGTTTAAACTTTATAGACACATGGATGGTAGAACATTAAGGATTTTAAAATATTACCCTAACAGCATATGGAAGAAATGCACAGTGGTGAGTTCTGAAACAACTTCTTTCCCCTGCTAGTCTTCAAGATAGGAAAAAAAAAAAAAAATCCTGGAAGCACAAACAAACTGCCAGGAGCATCATCCCACCCACAACATAGTTGATCCATTTCTTGAAAAGAACTCTTTGCTTCAATACGATCATATTTGGAAACAGACAGCTGCTGCCAGCGCTTCCGGGAAAAAACCCAACTGTCTACACATTTTAGCTGCACCCAAAACAACAACACAGCCTTCTTGCTACTACTTACCAAGTTACTGCAAGAAACTTGCTCAAATGCCAGTGGCTAAAAAGCAGAAACCATTCCTGGGTTAAATGCAAATACTAAAGAGGAAACAAATCGGGTGGCATTGTCATTTACCATTCCAAACGGAGAAGTTTCTAGTTCTCCTCCCTCCAAGATTATTCTCTATCCTTCATGATTCCAGAAGTTACCTTCCCAAAAGTAAGAAACAGTTGCACTAACATTACCTTTTATGTAACGCAGCTGATTTATTTTTATCAAATATATTTCATCAAGAACCTACTTCCTGCTTCATAGTCACCATCTATTCATAGCACATTTCTGAAGTCTATGGATTTACTCAAGAACCATTAAAGCTTTGAGCATTTCTTCTGATGTGATACATAAGGTGCTGAGAGTTTATCAGGGAAAGATGAAGTAGCAGCATACGCACACCTGCTGCACAAAATACACTTAAAATCAGCTCACCTTCCAATTCCAGCAACCTCTTGAGCAACGAGTTTAAGTAAAACAAAGGTCACCTTGAAAACATCTGTGACTTCCTGAATTCAACTGTCATTTGTCTTCTATGCATCAACTAGTATTTTCATACACAAAATAAATACCAAGAAGAATACTTTACTGCAACTCAGTAAATACTATCACATTTGTTATTTGGACCTTCAGAACTCTGTCTCAGCAAAACCACCCAGTTATAAGATTAACCGTCACGGAAGGGGAAAAAAAAAAGCACGCTTTAAATATGTAGCTCAGGAGAAACTTCCAATATCTTGCCATTTTCCTTAGTTGCACTGTAATGCTCTTCAAAGTCTTCAAAGCTCTTCAAAGTCACAGATGCTCTTATTCTGAACCCTGTATGAGTTTAGAACAGAACAATTAACATACTGAATTCTTCTTGTTAGTGCATCCAGTGACTTGCAGGACATTACCGAAACAAAGATGTCAGCTGCAATTTCAGATCAACCTACACATTAAAAGCCCAAAATCATATGGGGCATTACAACGGGATCTTCTCAGTCCCATACATACCACGTGAAAACCTCTGTAAGGGTGGCTCCTTCATACAGGAGCATCTACTTTTCACAGAACTGGAAAAAACTGTTACTAGCAGCAAAGAACAGAAGTAGGCATGCACTGTTCCAGAAATACAGCTATTCGTGCCAAAACCAGCAGAATCGAATCCTCTGTTATACAGGATATATAGAACATACAGGAGGTCGGACTCTTATTTCAATTGTCGCAGTACAGCTTACTAATCTTTTCACGTCTGAAAACACAAAGCAAAGACAATGCTTTCAGCGTAGGCTACTTGTGA
>NW_009217494.1:71362-71979 GCF_000690835.1 Fulmarus glacialis
CCAGTATAAATGAAAAGGCTGACAAGCAAGAGCTCAGCTGAAACCTCCCATCCACACGCAGACAAGCGCTCGTAGTTGCGTGCCGCGACACCAACACGAGCGGCTCAGTCCAGCCAGCGCATTAAACGAAACACACGGGGTAACAATGTCAGGAGTCTAGTTCTCGCTGTGTTAAGAGTGCATCCTGCTCACCCTAGGGTTCCACCAAACACTGGCAGATCCCTGCCCGCTGCAGTGCTACGTGAGACACCGCGTGAGCAGACAAGCGCTCGTAGTTGCGTGCCGCGACACCAACACGAGCGGCTCAGTCCAGCCAGCGCATTAAACGAAACACACGGGGTAACAATGTCAGGAGTCTAGTTCTCGCTGTGTTAAGAGTGCATCCTGCTCACCCTAGGGTTCCACCAAACACTGGCAGATCCCTGCCCGCTGCAGTGCTACGTGAGACACCGCGTGACCGCATGGTTTTTAGTTATTTATTTACTTCAATTATTATTATTTTATTTTTAAAATTGGTATTTTTTGTATTTATTTTCTCAAGAACAAAGGAGCACCACCGTATCACACCGCCTGCCTTGCCGAGGACTATAAATGCAATGGGATGGGCCGTCACCACC
>NW_009217495.1:0-59451 GCF_000690835.1 Fulmarus glacialis
CCTTCGGCGAGGGCAACACCTGAAACCGATTCGCCCCGGCTCCCTCGCAGGGGTGCAGGCCCCCTCCTGCCCATGGGAGCATTAATGCTGCGTTCTTGCTTCGCGCTGGTTAAGTTTAGGACTAAAACTTTTCCGGTCCGTCACGTTGATGAGAGAGACGGCAGCCGGACGTGCAGAAGCAGCCGTACTGGAGCATACCTCAGCCCTGACGAGTCCCTGTGCAGCCTCTTCCTTGTTTGGTTTTTGGTTTTTTGTTCCCCCCCCCGGAAGGCTCTGATGTTTATCAGTGTTGATCTGTTACTGGGCCGACCGACAGTGACCTGTCAGTCACTGGTGTGTTCCTAAGCTGTTTAGCTGGAGGATGACTTTTAAGTGCTGTACTGCAAAGTTTTGTTTATGTTTCAGGCTTTGTCAGTAATTGCTGTCATCTTGGATGTTCTTACCTGTAACACGCTGTCTGTCTCGGTTGTTGCTAGGTATCTAGTCTTGCTGGCATCTGGTGGCAGTGAATTAGGTATCATGTAAACACACATTTTTTTGATTGTGAGTTAACTACCATCCTGACTTCAGATGAATATTTCCCCTGCTGCCTGGTATGAGATAGAGTAAACAAACTTTGCTCTTTTTAGTTTTCTCAAGTTCTTCTTTGTTTTATAAGTAAGCAATTCCAAACCCCAGGTTTTTTTCTGCCATATTTTCTAGTTTTCACTCCTTTAATCTTCCTGTCTGTGATAATTTAAAAGTATTTTTTCAAAACACAGCATTTGCTACTCAGCATGCTATTCTAGATGGCACTGTGCCATGATTTGCTTAATAGTTAAAATTCCTGCATTTTCTATCGCACATTTCTGCATCATCTTCTTACTTTTTTTTTGATGGCAGTTGGTTGTGGAACTGAAGACACCGATGACTGTTTACAGTTTTATTTAGAACCTGGCGAGACATCTAAGTAGGTTTAATCTTCCTATCAATATGCATTACTTGGCATTTATCAGTATTTAATTTCAGTTGTTCATTTTGTGGGTTACTGGTTTCCCACAAGTTCCTTATATTTCTCTGAGCTTGACTCAAGTAAATAACAGCCTTGTCGTATTGCTCATCTCCATTATCTCTTTTTCCTGATCAGCGGCAAATGCATTGCTTTGTATCTAATAAGAAATTTGATAGCCCAGGTTGTTAGCCTTTGACCACCACAAAAATAGACTAATGACTCTTTATTCTTTGGTTTTTTTCTCAGCAAGTTCTTTGTCTCTTGAATTTGTTGGTTTTGCTTGTTTGTCTTTTAAGCCATGGCTTCTCAAAAATAGTAACATAGAATAAGCAAGAATACAGTTCATCAGCATGTCATCTGCTGCGCCATCATTGCTTGTGTGTTTGCTTATTCAGTAACTGCAAAGCAATTCTTTTCCATTCGGTGCGATCATGCACAAGAAGTTACTGCACAAAAAAAAGGAAGGTGCTTTGTTCATCTCTTTGGCTGCTTTATTGTAACGTATTCTTACATTAGTTCACTTGATTTTTAGTTTTGTGTGTGTATAACTTCCAAAAAGTCATAGTAAACCATCAGTCTTCTCTCCTTTTTTGCTATTTTACAAAGACATCTAACAGTTTTACTGAGACATAATGTTTAGAGTTTATTGATGTTGGTACTGTCTCCCAGATGCGTTATATTCTAGTTTGAATTAGCATTTCAATCGAATTTCTAAGCATCTGTGCATGACTTTATGCCCATCTGACAGTGTAATAGTAATGATGTTGCTGAGCAAGGTTTGTCTGGCTTCTGTGGACTAATATTCATCAAGTGTTTGGTCACGACCCTCTTGTCTTATGGTCGTGGCATCCAGAATTTCTAGGCGACCTCAAATACAAGTACTAATGTACAGGACCATTTATTCTGAATGAGGTGAATTGATTTATGTTTCCCATTATTTTCTGGTTTACTTCTTTAAATATTGGTGTTTTGCTGACACTTTCTGGTTTTATGGTACAGCCATTGTTCAGGTGGAACATTTTCACATTTATTGCATTGTGATAGTACCTCAATCATGTACTTGATGAAAAGAGCTTTCTCTGAACTCTTAGATCTGAAGTGATCAGGTTGCTTCAGCCTTACTACCTTGGCATCGCCATCTCTGCAGGTACCTACTTTTCCTAACCACCGAAACCCAGTCCATTTTGTTTTTGCCATGGAGAGTGCTAGCAAGATATTGAAGAAAAGACATAAGAAGTGTCTCAGCAGTGTCTTTCGGTCTTCTTCTATTGATTCATGTGAGTTAATTCTGTTCTAGACATACATGAGGCATGCAGAACGGTGAGATCTTATTAAAAACAACCATATAGCATATGGTTATAGAGATAGCACCTTAAATAGAAGAGTAACACCTCTGGTTCAGGAAGTTGCTACGCTATAGCTTGTTGTAGTTGGGGAGAATAATCTGATGATGGATTATCATTGCCATCGTCTTAAACTCTTTCCTAGGCATCTGTTATTGACCTGTTTTGGTGATGAGATATGAGGTGAAATGGATGCTTTGACCCAGCATAGTTGTTCTTGAAACAGAAGACTGTTACTTTTTAGGGTGTTGTTTTTTTTTTTAATTGTCGATTTTACTATTTCATCTTATTAAAATTTCTCTCTCTTAACCTTGGTCACTTGACGCAGTCTAGCCTTCCTAATCAATGCTCAATCTAAACGTACCATGGTCATAAATAATTAGCTACTGTCATGTATTGAGTTGATGGCTTCATGTCACAGAAAATTAGACTAAATTAAGGGTAGCGTTTTCACAGGTATGGTCTAGAATTAAAGTTTTAAGAAAAGATAAAAAATGTGCCAAAATTTGAGGATGTATACATAGGAAGTTTGAAGTCTTACATTGTTCACTTTGATTTCTCTCAGATTTTTCCACTTGATGTGTATGCTCTGACATACTGGAGTTTTATTTTTAGAATTTTTACCTATTTTTCAACCTAAAGAAATACCATCTGTTATACAAGTAACTAATTCAGAAAATTGTTTTTAGTATTGACTTTCCAAAACTATTTGACAAATTTGAACTTAATTGTGGAAGTAGGTTAATCATCAAGTGTCAAGGTTCCAGTAACATTTTGAAGTTAATTTGAAAATTCGATTGAGGAGTTACAATTATTATCGTAATTTAATTTAGATACACTAATGACTTGGGATGCTTTGATATCCATGTAAAACATCACCTTGTTACTGTCAGATCCTCTAGTTCAACATAAAGAATTGGTTATTTAATTTTCAAATGCTTATGCATGGAGGCTTGAGTTGCAATCAGTTTTTACTACAACACTTCTTTAGCACAAGATGTAGGGCAGAACTGTAGCAAAGATTGTAGCTACTGCCTCATTTATACTTGTCCATATTACTCAGAAAAGTTAGAAATCTTTCACAGAATTTAAGCTTAGATTTTCTGTAGCTTAATGACACTTGCCTGGAAGGGACTTATATGCACACTGGGAAGGAGGATTTTCAAGCTTCTGTACAAAGATCAAATAGCAAATTTGCCAGGTAGGGAAATTTTTTTTTCTGTTATAAGGGGAACACAATATGAGATCGTATTCATGATCTTTAATACATGTGTAGCAGTCACAATTTAGAAAAACACAAGAATGTAAATTAGGAAGATAGTGCTTACTGCAAAGGAATAACGTGAGATTATATTGCAGAGAAACATAATTTATTAAAAAAAAAACCCACCAAAAAAACCCCCAAAGGAATAAAAAAAAAATCCCAAACAAACCAAAAAGACCCCAGAGCCATTGTTTTCATAATCTGATTAAAAAATTTCCCTAAATTGGAACTAAATTACATGCATTCACTGCTCTTTTCTGACCTTGGCAGGCAGCTTGTTTGCTGCCATGTAAGATCAGTTTCTCAATGATACCACCAAACTGCAATTTGTAGAAGTTGGGCACCTAAATACTTCCAAAGATCTGGGTTTTACTACTTTACCAAGTGATAGTAAATGGTCTCTATTAAAATACTCATCACTTCCAGAGCTGTGTAAAGGCGTTCAGATGCTGCAGGGTATGCTGACTAGACTACTTTGCCTGTCTTTTCCTGGTGATGAGCAGGAAGATATTGTGGTTGCTCAGAAGGAAATCAGAGTGAAGATCAGACACTAAATCAAGGTCTGCTACTGAGGAGAGAATGAACATGTTCGTTTTCTCTTTTAGAAGACGGAGAACAGGAGAGTCTTCAGTGTGTTTGTACAGTCTCTAATCAGATACTACAGGAAACAATCTTAACCTCCAGGCACTGTTTTCCAACTCTATTCTCTTTTCCCAGTATCTCGTAAAGGATGGTAGTTTTCCAGTGTATCCATCGACTCCTGTGAGTGCGGCTCCTTTTCTTAATTGAATGCCTTGGCAAAAAAAAAGTTTAGGTACATTCTGCATGTTCTGTAATGGGTGAGTGGATGTATTAGGATGGTAATGACAAGTGGCAAAGTTGACTAAAACACTTTCAAGCATGCTTGATGTTTTGCAAAATTTATGGCAATGATAGATGTTTGCATTAAGATAATCCAAAATTAGGATTTGCATAATCAGTCTGTACAGAGGAAGATTACAAGTTAATGTGGAAGGGTTAATAATGAGTGAGAGAGGCTGAATGATAGTGTTGAAGGTGACAGGGACACAAAGAAGCAAGAAAATTAAAGTAGATAGATGAAGAAATTAGGAAATGGAGGGGAGGCAGCCATGACCAGGGAGGAGATATATAACTGGTTGAATGAAAAAGCAGAGGGAAATAGAGTGAAGTTAGGAGTTTTTCTAACAGTTAAAAAAGTTGAAGTTAAAGTGACTATAAATTTAATGTGTATGTTGACTGTATGACTGAATAACTTTCCTTTTAGCTGTAAAGGTTGGAAGGGTCTCAGACAAGCGTAACAGTGAGTGTGTTTCTCATGTTGCTGATTAACATAAAAGTTGCATAAAGCTTCTCAGTTTTTGTAACTATCTGTCTCCTGTGGTTTATAATGTCTCTTTCCTAAAAGTTAAATGCTCATTTGAGACTATATAAGATGTTTCAATAGAACATGTAAGGCTACAGAGAACTCTATGAACTTTAATTTATTGTGTAGAGAAACCTCTTAGCAGCATTCATTTAGTGAAAATGGTATGCATTTTTCTATTTTTACAAAGAGCTTCTTTGAGCTTCTGTCTCAAAACTTGGTTTCTAGCTGAATACAATGGGCGTTCTAGTGTCTTTTTGTTCCATGTGGTTTTGTTTTGCTGAAAATGAGAGGATTTTGTTTCTTTTATTATGAGGAAATGTTCTGTCTTGATGAGAAAGCAGTATTTTCATGAGTAATTCAGAAGAATTTTTTAGGATTAGTGCTGGGTGTGCTGATACACTTGAGGATCTGAAACTGGACATTTAAGTACTGCATAAAGACTAGTGGATGGTGGCTATTACTCTATGTTACACAGCTAACATGCATTTTAGTTTGGTTTGAAGAATACTATAGAAAGGTGTTATGTTTTTCCTTAGTTCAAAATATTGTGTGGGTATTTGTGTTTCTAAATAGGAAAAGCTTTTTAAAAGGTACTCAAGTTAAAAAAAAAAAAAGTAATCATATATAGAACGAACTGTCTTTTTTTTCCCCTCTAGGGAATAGGTAGGTTAACTGCTATTAACATCAGGATCTAGCAGCACTTTTTTTTCTGGAGAAGATTTATGTCTGGTGCTCCAATTTGGAGTTCTTCCTGCATTAAAAAAACATTTCTGCTGGCTCTTCTGTGCCATACAATTATATGGTTACATTTCCTTTGGTTTTAGAAGGGCTGTCTTTTTAACAGCATGGCAACAGTTTTATTAAAAAAAAAAAAAAAAAAAAGGAGGAAAGTTCTGGGGCAATAATTTTTTTGTGTTTTCTTAGGGAAGGGTTTATTGGGTCAGTCTTGGGATATAATTCATTTAAATATTTTCATAGCTATTTAGAAATGCTGAGGTTCTCCCAGTTTTACTCCCTGCCTATACCATTAACCTTGGTGTGGCTGGGCAGATATGCCAGGTCTCTTTCTTACTATCAGTTTGCATTCATTTTCCACGACTAACTGCAGTTCAGGGTCTCAGGTGCACGTGGGAGGAGTGTGCCACGTCCCAGGCAGACTTGGTGGCAGTTTGGAAGTGCAGGAAGAGCTGTTGGGTCAGTACGTGCTGCTCAAATACCTGTACTTGGAGGGAAAGGCATGCCTGTAGCTTGCTGGTGTTCAGAAAGAAAGAACTAGAGATCTCTAATGAGATTATTTCAGATATTCTGTGGTGGACGTGATGAATGAAAAATAAAATCAATATTAAAAAAAATTTTGGGTTTCTAGGGAGTGATGGATGTAGTCCAGTAAGTACTAATTCCGGTCAAGTTTTTGTTGCGGTTTTGTAACTTCCCTGATGTCTGAACCGCATGTAGGTGTTGTGTTTCAGAGGGAAGGTTGAACACTGCTGCAGAACTCTTCCAACAGGCCTTATGGAGTTAGAAAGATCTGTAGTACATAGATGTTCTGGACCAAAAGCATTTTTTTTTTTCAGTGATCTTTACCGTGTTTTATGTTTGCAGGAAACCAAAGCTGATGTTTACATGGCTGGGTAACAAACTGTTGTTTAAAGTGCTATTTTCACGTTTTTAACTGTCCCGAGTTTAAATTTTCTCTGTTAAGTAGCTCCGCAGCTTAAATCACACTAAAAGCTAGCTAAAAATGTTAAATTACTTTGTTTTAGATGAGCTGACCTGTATTTCCTTTAAACTTATAAATTTATTTGTGAATTGTGTTATTGATACTTTTCCTGCCATTATTTTTCATTGAAGGTGAACCTCTAGATCTGCTCAGCATGTTGCTTTGAAATCAAGTTGTAAGTGTATATATACATGAGTATACATAAAATACTGCAAAATTTGATTATCTTTCATAGGGAAGTTTTTACCTTTGAAGACAATGTTAGGACCAAGATATGATGAACAGGTTGCTGAAGAAAATCGTTTTCACCCGAGTATGTTATCCAACTACTTGAAGAGTCTGAAGGTAAAGTTAAATTTTCTGGTAATTGAAACATTACTTTAATTATTAATGTTTATTCAAATGTTGCTTTTCAGATTTAAGAAAAAAGTGGTTGATGGCTTCTTTTAGGACATCTGTACAGAAAATTTATTTTTTTGTTTACGTTTTCAGATTTTCTCTAAATTTCCAGAAGTGCTTTCTAACAGGCAAGAATTGTGCAAAATCCTCCAGCTCGTTCCCTGTATTAGCAGCAAGAATCTCACTCTTCTCTGTTATTACTCTTGCATCTTGGAGCGATGTCATTTTCAGAATTCAAACAGTCTGAGTTTGTAGTTTTACAAATGACTCTTGCGTATGGATATGTTGCTATTTTGCTTATAGGACTGAAAGCATTTAAAAGTGAAAGGAGAATTCCATAAAACTCTTCTGTAGTTTCAATGCATAATTTTCTTGTTTTCTTGGGTATCTAACCAGTCATACCCAAGTATGGAAGAAAGCAATTTACGGATTTTATCCAGTAAGTTCTTAGTGAAAAAAATGCATAAATAGAAAAAAAATTTAGGAGCATGGATTGGGACCCAGGAAGGTGGGTGGATGCCTTTATCATTGGGTTACAGAGTTGTGCTTCTGGCTTATTTCTTCATTCTCTGTTTTGCCAATTTCTGTCTGTCTACTTCAGCTTGCATGTTATTCTGCACCGTAGCACAACTTTGACAATAAAAGTGGGGAACAGGACCTTTCCAGCCTTTCATGTAGGTCTATGAAGTGTTGTGCCCAGTCCAGTGCATCTGGAGATGTGGTAAATGGGATTTTGAACCTCCCAGGCAAAGAAAGGCCTACAGCCTAATTCTTTTAATCTGTTTATTGAACTGTTATATAGGTTAGCACCATTTTTTTTTTGACTGTGTGTTTTATAAAACTAATCATGCTAGTGACACTTTTTTCTGTGGGGTTTTTTGTTTTCTTTTTTTGCTGTTGATCTAAGTTAAATTAATTCTGAACTTGTTTAACAGTATCAGAGCTTACACATCAGAAGAATCAGGTGACTAAAATACGGCAATCTTAATTTTATGAACCTTATTTAGGCTTAGGTATGAAGTAGATGGTGAGCTACTCTGTGGCAGTGATAGAAGTACCTGTGGGCTAATGTGATAAGAAGGTACTATCAGTGAAGCATATGCTCCTGTTCTCAGGTGCTTGAACTGGTAGGATTTTTCTTGTTTGAATTCTTGGATCTATGCATCTAAAGTCTACTTGCATTCCTCTTCTATGCATTATGTTGTTTTTGACTCTGACTGGCTTTAATGGGCATACCTAGAAATTTTCCAAACCCAGTCTTATTCATGGTTTAAAGTAATTTAAAATTCTGCATATATTTTGAAGTTATAAAGAACTTCAGAGACTTCCTCAGAATTTCTGACTATTTGCTTGTTAGTGTTTTGTCATCAAAAAAGAAACAGTGGTAAGCCTTCATAGCCTTTCCACTAGGCACATCAATCAGTTCTATTGCAATACTACAAATTCGTAATGTCTTGCGTGACATCAGATAATTAGACTCTGATAGTACAATTGCTAGCATGAGGATCCCCACTTATATCTTGGTAATTTTGGTTAACAAGCAGAACATGTAATTTCTCTCAAACTTGCTGTTCTCATCAAATCTATTGTATTGTCTTGAACCCTGGTATTGTTGCTAAATGTTTGCTATTTGAAAACATAAGATTTTTTTATTTGCCCAGATATGCAGTGGATTACTGGAGTGCTATATTTGTAGAACAGCAGTTTACCAACAATCCGGCAATGAAATGAATGTGCAATTGAGGAGACCTTGAAAAGTGGATTTTCCCAAGGCAAAAGTAGCTCACTGTGCATGGTTCTCATCACTTTACTGCAGCGTGTTTTGCTGCTAATACTTTGCAGAATGAATCACTTCTGAAACTTGGTTATTACTTAAGTCCATATAATTTATCTCCCAAATAAGAGACTTCAGCAGAAACTTTTACATCTGGATTTTGGTAATAGTGAGATATTGCTGCTACCACAGATTTTTGAAGGTACCGGTAGTCTGGGAGGAACTTTCTCTAACAAGCTTTCTGTGCGATTCCTTTTTCTCGTGGAGCGGGTTGCTGAAAATCTGAACATTAGAAACTGATTTGATAAGGGATAGCAACCCTGTTTTTCTTCTGATTGCCAATGTTGACATAGTATCTTAATGGTCTCATAAAAAAAATTTGCAGGAGCAATTGGTGACAGTGTGAATAATTTAATTTTTTTTATTTCTTTCTTGAGTAGGTAGGTTAGTACTGTTTATGCTTTATAAAAGGTAGTTTTATTTCTGTTATGACAAGCTAGGACGTTAGTTAACTCAAAAGAATGTTTGGGCAATTAGTATGCTCAAGTTACAATATTCCTATTAGGAAAACTAGTTATCAGTTTCCAGCCACATTATTGTTTTCACAGATAAATTGAATCACTGATTCAAACTGTTTTCCTCAAATAAGAAATGCAAGAAAAAAATCCTGGGACTGGAGAGTATTCAGTGTATTGTAGTATGCTCTCTCCCTCCTGGGAAGGATGTTTTCAAGTTCCAACATCTAATGAGAAACTTCTGGGGTCATACAAGGGGAACCTAGCTAAGCCCATTTAATCGCACAGCAGCAGAAGAGCACATGCATGAGGCATTAATAGCTGGAGATAGCTGGAATGTGAGAAAGTGAGGAGGAAAGCTTTTATAACCGTAGGAGGACATGGAGAGCGTGGCCAAAATAAGTATGAGCAGAATGGAGGTGGTATGAAGATCTTGGTAGTATTGTATGTAGAAGATGAGAATTTCAAGCTATTGAGGAGGCTTTTTTTCCTTCTATCCAGTCATCTTTTACAATTAGAAGCAAGAAAAATAACTAGTTTCAATTGTGTTTCAATGTGGTGTCTAAGATCGTAGTGTTGCAACAGTCCTTGTAAGAAATAAATGTATGTTTTAGTGAGAAGTTGCTCAACAATTTGAAATTATTCTTTCTTCCAAAGCTGTGTCATTCAATGGGCGTGGTGGACTGAAAGATGTGATTCATGCAAAACATTGGCAGGAAAAACATTTTTTTCCAGTGGGTGACTTATCTATTTTAGCTTAGATAGTCTTTCAAAAATCAGCTCCTATTAAGAACTTTCTAAGAGCAAACTTACGAGAGCATGACTGAGAGGATGGCTGTGATGACTGGTGTGATGTCAGGGTTTCAGAGCAGAGCAAAGCACCTGCGTGATGAACGTACAAGTACTAGAATCTATTCTATAGGTGAGAATTGTGGTTGGTTAGGACAAGCATAGTATAACTCCGGTTCAGTGACTGAATTGTTTCGATTCCTGTGGTATCAGTGGTTTTTTGCATGGATTTTTGGAACATCATAGTTGTATACTTTGATATGTTACATAATCCCCCCCCGCTTTTTTAAAATTTCTCTATCCTTTTTTTCTGCCTTGCACTCTTTAAATTGTAGTGTGTTATGTGCGGCTAACCCCATGAACAGAGAGAGCAAATGTTTATGCTTTCTGTAAAGCAAGGAAACTGCTTTCAGGCCTTATACGCTGTATATGCCATAGATGCTTTTATAGCTTCAGCTAAATTATATCGGATGCCTATGTGGTTTACTGCTTTATGAAATGTGTGAGGAACAGTGTCACTTCACAAGATCTTCACTTGTATATGATTGAAATGATTCATAATAATTGCAAAGGAATACCAGACCAGAAGTCCTAGAGTCCTGTTATTCAGAATTTCCTTTCTAGCAGACACTTTGCTATATTTCATTCTCCTATTCAAATTAAATGCAACATCCCAAATGCTTGGTGACATTTTGGGTCTGAAGTACGTTGTAGTGTTCTCCTGGCTTCTCTATGTCCATCAGGAAACTAAAATCTGTGAGTGAGTATGTTCAAAAGAGTAATTTCTAAAAGTTGAGGGAAAAGCATGCGAGTATTCTTGGAGCTTAAAAGCTTGACATAAAATTAATTTTTGTACTTTCACGCATCTTCTCAGTGATAATTCTTCATTGTAGCAGGAGTTTGGGGAAGTTTGGAGGCTTCTGGTGGGAACATTTGAAGCTGCTGGTATTTGAGAACAGCGGGGTTGGGAATTGGCTTTCAGTTTTCAACACTAAAATGGAATTGTATCTCTCCTACTTTTGGATGGGAGGATGTGAAACTATGTTCTGCAAATCACTTGCATTTCTTCTTGTAGCTCTCCTTTAAAAATTTGGTATATTAAACAGTGTTACCTTTTAATCTGTCTTCATGCTTTTATTAAAAGTTGTTTTCCTCACGATTCTTTTTCCCTTTCTCCAGACTGTCAGATGATACAGCATTTTTTTCCAAGAGTAGTTCACGTTTTGGAATGCTTCTTTCTTACTAGACTGGAACTGAATGCAAAAACCTTTAATTTAAAATGATGTTTTCATTAAATCTTATTCTTATTTCGAAAATAACTTTTTTCCCCTTAGCTGAGGACATCTTGGAAGCATTTTTGGGGCATGGCATGTTACTGGAAGATACTCTGTGGATTCCCTCCATGGAGCCATTGCTTGTGTAGAACGGTAGAAAAATATCTAGTTTTCATAGAACTAACTCATTTTAGATGCACTTTTCTATCCTAGCATGTTGTCCTGTACAATCACCTAGAAGTACTGGTGTGGGAATATATTATTCTCCTCTGAACACTTATTTTGAACTGGTTTATGTCAGTGTTGTAGTGTTACGGACCTACAGTCTGTAGCACCTGGAAATTTTGTGTGGTCTTACTTGTGAATTAAGTAGTCTTTGAGATATTTGCTAAATGCTGTTGAGAATGGAGGGGAAGGAAAGTAACCACTGAATTAATTGCCTTTTGTATACTTCCTACAAAATTAATCACTGGCTAGTATGCTGTCAGTCTGTATGATTAGCAGCTCGGTTGACACGAAATACTTGAAGTTTCAGGTGATGTAACATTGTTTTCAGGTGGACCCCTATGGAAGTAGCTTGTATTTCTGCAAAACACAGTACTCAAAGCATTCTGAATACAATATACGAAGTTGAAGTAAACAAGGAGAAATTCAGAACTGATTTGGATATTACACTACAAATGCTTAATGCTGCTGACAATTATAACATTATGATGCTTTTTAATACTTGATTATGAAAGTATAAAAGTAGTATAAAAATATTATGAAAGTATATCATCAGAACTTTGAATACGATGGATAACTACCTCTGTAGATAATTGGAAATTTGTTTTTGGGGTCTACTGAACAACAATATCCATGTGAAGCAGCTGTTTCTGAACTATACTCCAGTTATAATTGGAACTTATCTTTTCTGAATTGTCCGGAAGCAGTGTTTTAATTTGTAATTCTTCCAACTGCACCGCTAAATTATTGCCAGTCTGTTGACCTTAAGGTAGATAAAATCTGATCAAAATCCTGTTTATGAGTTGTGTGCTGGAGTTTTAAATATATTGAAGATGCAGCATTCTTCTATGGTTTTGCATGCGTAACATGCTTCAGTGTTAAAGTATTTTTAAGTGCACTATTGATGTATCTTTAAAAAAGACAAAGCTATGGAACAAGGGTTTTGCTGAACTACCACTCTTAAAATGCCTTTTAAAAAGACATCTGTTTTCATGGTGAGGATCCTACCTGGAAGCATGACATTCAGCATTTTGACCAAAAGCAACTACTTGCCCTTATAAGGCAGGAAACCAGGAATACTTCCAGTACACAGGTGTGTTAGTGAGCTGTTGTTGCAGAGTAATACTGGGAGGTTTATGGTTGCTGAAAATTTTGTTTGGACAATGGATCATTTGCTGATGTTCTCTGTGTGTTGGATGCCACGCAGCAGAATTTCTGCTTTCCATCTTGCTTTTTAAAAACATAGTAACTTCCACAAGGATGCTTTAAAAGACCTATTTTACAGCTATAAAAACCAAACACTAAAAAAGTTCATGCACAAGGGGACACATTAGGGTAGAGTGGGCAAGGCAGCCTGAATTCAGGTACGTCCTAACATCTGAGTGGTTGACACTGCCACCTTAATGACTGACAGCATCTTTGAAAATTTCAAGTTGTTTCACATTTTAGCTTTGAATAAAATGTTTCTGAGAATTTAAGGGAATTTTTGTTTTAAACTTGAAAATGTGTTCATTTGTTTTGCACTCTAATTTAATGGATGGGTAAATTAAACTGAGGTTTTTTTTTTTTGAGAGTATACTTACATATAAGTCTCAGTAGTTAATTTTTCTTATGGTACTTCCACTGTGTCAGTATTTAATATTGTTCTACTTAAAGCATAAAAGCACCTGATTCCACCTTATTTGTCTTTTAACATGTTAAAATAATTCTTTACCAGATACTTTCCTGCTGTTAGCAGATCTTATTTAGAAACGTTGATGGGAACAAACTGAAGTTTTTGAATTGATGGCTAGTGCCAATTCAGACACCAGCTTTCACAAAGAAACACGGATGACTGTGATGGTGGTAAAATACAGATTTTGTGAACAAATGCAGTATTTAAGAATTTTTAAACTTGCAACTGTAGCCTGCTATTGCTTTTAATTTGGATGTTGTTAGCCATTTAGTATTTATGCACTGATATTTGAACCACATATTTAAGTTTACTTTTTTTTTTGTTTTTTTTTTTGTTTTTTTGTTTTAGGTTAAAATGGGTTTACTGGTAGACTTGACCAACACCACTAGATTCTATGATAGGAATGATATAGAGAAAGAAGGGATTAAATATATAAAGCTCCAGTGTAAAGGGTAAGTTGTCTGCACTTTTTTAGTATTTAGCTTTTAATTTCAAAGATCATACTGAAGTAATTAATGTTTTTTTTTTTCCTCTTCCTTTTTCCCCAGCTGTCTCCTAATCTGTGTGTTCCTGTGTTTTTCAGGCATGGTGAGTGTCCTACACCTGAGAATACAGAAACATTTATCCGTGTATGTGAACACTTCAGTGATAAGAATCCCTCAGAGCTTATAGGTATGTCTTCTTCTATCCATTATATCCATCTTATATCCATCATTAGTTTTACTGTTAATTTATTTCATATTTACTCATAAATGCAAGTCTCTTATTCTTAAAAGCAAAGGAATTTCCTCAGTACAATGTTTATGCATATGTAGATTTGATTGCTTGTACTCCAGAAACTACTATGTTTCTGTTTTTTACAGAAACTGGTATGTTTCTGCATCCATCAATTTGATTACAGCTATCAACTTAATGCAGAAGAATATACAGTCTTAAGAACTGTTTACAAATACATGATACTAGCATTGTGTTTTTGTAACTTCTGCTGATACAAATGGAGGTTATGCATTGCTTAAGTATTGTTTCTGTCATTTGATGGTCTGGCTTACTTGAAGTCATATTTGATAACTGAATGATCAGAGATTCTTTAGCAAATCTCACAAAACAGCTGATTAATTGCTGGAAACTGGTAGTGGATATCAGGCTAAGTTTTTCTTCTGTGGTGTACTGTCTCGCAGTGAATATTTGAATGTTCTTAAGGATAATTTTTTTTTACCCAGACCAAAATAAGTTCTCGGTTTAATTTGGGTGGCTTCTAGTTAAGCATATTAATATTGAACTCTATCTGCAAACTGTTGGAGACAAGAAATTACTTTGCAGCTGAATTTCCAGAGTCAGAATGGATATTGTCCTCAAGCCTCTTTGATGATAATTCTGCGACCTTCCTGAATCTGAATGTTTGTGCAACTTAGGAGTGCATGGAATAGTTGTTAGTGTAGGTGTCATTGATAACAGCTTGGTAAATTAAGCTGGTATGTTCATACAGTTTAGGATTCATACAGAATCATAGAATTGTACAATAGTTCAGGTTGTTGGAAGGGACCTGTGGAAATCAGCTAGTCAGCTGCCCTTCCTTAGAGCAGGCCAGCTAAAGCAGCTTGCTCAGGACTGTGCCCATTTGGGTTTTGACCATCTCCAAGCCTGGGGACTCCACAACATCTTCTGGCAACCTCTTCCAGTGTTTGCTCACGCTTACAATATACAGGGGTTTTTTTTTCTTATGTTTAAACAGAATTTATTGTATTTCAATTAGAACCCATTGCTTCTTGTCCTGTCACAGGATACCACTGAGAATCTTTTTTTTTTTTTTCCCAGTGCTTGAGAGATTTAATTTGGGCACACACTTTTCCACATAATTTTCTTTTAGGTACTTTCTTATTTCTTTATTTCACATGCAATTTTAATTTGAGACCTACGTTTTCTTCTCTAAACTGTAACGCAAGTATGTGATATGAAAAATGAGGAACTGCTAAATGAGAGTGGGTGGGATCAGTCATCAACAATATTTCAGAACTTGCATGAGAACTTGAAATATTGTTGATGACTGATCCCACTCACTCTCATTTAGCAGCGCCTCATTTTTCATCCTCTTTTGCAGTTCTTCCAGTTGGTCCTCCAACAGTATTTAAGAACTTGAAATATTTTTATGGTCAGCAATTTATATGGAGCATGGATAGCATGGTGATATCCTATAAATAGCAGACCCATTTAACTGGCATTTCAATTTTTAAAATGCCATTTTTAGTGTTGAATCACTAACTTTTTGACTTCTATGAATTTTGGAATGTTCTTCCATTATTTAGATTGTTTCACCTCTATGGGAAAAAAAAGTCAATTAGAAGGAGTCAAGAAGAAAATAATGTGGCGACTAAGCTTTTAAATAACCTGTGGTTTAGGCTTTCATAGTGAAAAAGAAATGTTGGGAATTTCCATTTCCCTTTCATGAATTACTGAAAAATTGTTTCTGGTTCTGGACACTTGTTTCCTCTGACAGAGCATCAGAGGGACTGGTGTGGAGGATGTTTTTATCAAAAGTGAAAGCAGTCTGCAGCAGTGGTAGTACTGCACCCTGTGTGATCTTTCCCTTCCAAGCCGGGAAGGTCTCATTGCTGAGATGCTTCTTATCTTTCTCATGTGTATAAAATTATTGACTTAACCTTCTTGGTAGCAGTAACAGCTGCACGACTTATTGATAGCAATTGTGTGCAATTTCCCGTGTCAAGATTAGATATGAAAAGAGACTGAAATGTGAATGATAAGTGAACAAAATTTTCTATTCAGCTAGAACAATATAGGATGGAAACTTTATTTTTGCAGCTTGAAGGACTGGAGTATGACTGCCAACCTTAAGGAAACAAAATGCAAAAATTTTGCTTAAGCAGAAAACAAAGGAGAAATGATTGCTGGGAACAAATTCTATAAGGAAGCTAAAATTAACTTCATCTGATGCAAGTTACATAGTTTTTAATATTATTAAATGGTTCGAATGGATGAATCCGAGAAATTCGTAGTAGTTTTTGCCTTGCTTTATTACGAAGGGAAGCTTGGTGGGTGGGCACAAAACCTGATCTTGATACAGTTGATATATATATCTGTTTACCCACATAAAGTTTCTAGGTTTTATCAATCTTGTCTTCATAGCACTTTTTGGATCTCCAGTAAAAAAAAAAAATACTTCCAGTGTAGGCGAGCGTATAGTAAAAAAGATAGATGTTCACATTTTGTCTGAATAAGCAATCAAGTGAATTGTTGCTGAACTTACTTTACTAACTATGGTAGAGAAACAAGGAAATCAATAAAAGCTTAAGTGACTTGCTTCATGGTCACAACTGAAAAATATGTTAATATTGAGAATAATTGCGTTTGGTGTTAGTGGAAACTTTAATACTCTGATATTTATAATTTAAAATGCAGTATGAGGAAGATGCAACATCTTGCCTGAATTCTTCACGACATTTTTAATAGCACAGATTTTCAGACTGGTTTGTTTATCACTAGATGGTGCTGTTGCCTTGAGAGAAAAAAAAAGTTCCAATGCATTTGACTCTTCCCCTCCTTTCACTGGGGGATGAATTCAGTAAAATAGAGGCTGAAGACTTAATTCTTTTTTTCTTACATTGAAAAGCTAAGTAATTCAAGGTGATTATACTGTTGCATAGTTTTCTTTTTGTAGTTTTTTTCCCAAATTAGTAAGTCTGGTCTTAGCGTGGCAATAGCAAATTTGAAATAGAATTGTGGTCCATTGACACCGCTTTCAAGTTTGAGGTAGGGTAATCTGGATATTATTTTTTGCCTGATGATGTGAAATGAATGTCATGCTTCTTGAATCCACTAAAAACACAATTACTGAATTTGATTGTATTGTCTTCTGATAAGCATTTCAGCAGTCATAAAAAATAAGTTTAATCTTACCTGTATTAGCCATATTTCAGTTGCATTAAGTTGGTGCTCTTGAGTTGGGATAAACTGAAGTATCCTATACTCTTGTTGCTAATAATTTGCAGAAAGAATGTAAAAAAATTGCTTTTAGGCTTATGTGATCTGGGCTGCTTTGATGGGAAGGGAGAAGAACTCTTTAATGTTACCGGTGAAGGTAGAAGGATCCAAAACCACACTTGTGAAACTAAAGCATGTTTGTTAAAACTGCTTGCAAATGATATGCCCTTGTCTTGTCTTGTCTAGGTGTCCATTGCACACATGGTTTCAATAGAACTGGATTTCTGATCTGTGCCTTTTTGGTTGAGAAGTTGGACTGGAGGTAACTTTGAATGTTAATTCCTAGGGTTTTGTGGAGAGTGACCAAAGGTGTCTTCAGTATGTTTCACTCATTGTCCTGACAGCTATCCTAATGTATTCACTTTTTGTTATTTTAAAACTGCCTACTAATCTTGAGCAAACAACCTATATTAACATTATTCATATCATCCCTTGGTAGCTTAGCCTGTTTCAGTCAAGCTTTCCAGGTCCGGTAGGTCAAAAGTTAGCTGTACCTGCTGTGTGTGGGCTTTTAGGAGTGTATATTTTGTATTGTGTCTCTTCCCTGTGACATGTCCCACATTTTGAGTAAGAATGTAGAGTTCAGAGATGCCAGAAAGATTATTTCTCTTACCTTTTCATCTTTTTCATGTAGGTTCGCATGTATAGGCTTTTTTGGGGTTTTTGGGTTCTGAAGAGAAGAGATTAGCTAGAGCAACAGCAGAGTGACATACTTGCTTCTGAAGGGTTGGCGGGAGACAAAGTCCTTGCGTCTAGCTTGTTGTTTGACTAAAGCCTACAGCATGCTTCTATGCAGACTCACCTGGGTTTTCTGTGATTTAAAAATGTTGGTGCCTTCATAAAGAGTAGTGACCTTTTTCAAATAACATTAGTGTAAAAAAAAGAATTGCCTGTACCATGCTGGTGGGCATGACTTTTGCACGTTTGGTAGTATTAACAAAACACTATTTCCTTGCTGATGGGGTCCCGTGCAAGGCATGTTTCTTAACAAGCCCCTTAAGCATTCTGATGATATTTCTTATATGGTCCTTTAAGTGAAGAAAATTCTAATCCTGTTGGAGCATTTTATTATGACTGGACATACAGTTATTTGGTGCTTAGCATGTATGTGCAAGCTGTTTGCAAAGAACTAGGTCATTGTTGTCAGTAAACTTGGAATAAAGACATTGGAGTAATGGAGACAGAACACCATTAGTAGTGGGTGGCTGAATCTTGGCAGAATCTTAGCTGACACAGATACAAATATCTTTATAGTATGATTCTAATTGTTCCTATGAACTGGAAAATTTGTATGCTTTTAATCTAACAATTTAAAAGCAGCATGCAATAATTAGACTCAGAATTGGTCCTTTGTTCTGAAGAGGAAATGCACTTGAATCTCCTGCTTTTATGCAACCTCACTTTATTTTCAGACCTCAGTGGGAAAAGCCTTAAAAGTTAATAGCCATAGCCATGTCTTTTTTTTTTTTTTTTTAGTTCATTCAGGTAGTTAATTGTATCAAGTTTGTTCATCTCTGTCAGATTTTTTTTAACAGAATACCTGGATATCACCTGGTAGGGAAAAATGTCCACAGCAAAAGAATGGATTTCGGCAAGGTGGTAGTTAATGTTAAGCATTGTATCAAGATAAATCCAATTTGCTGTATCATTCTTTAAAATAAGGCACTGTTATTTGCTGATGAGGAAGTAAGATTTTCCTTATGGAAAAATCCATCCATATTCATTCCTTAAGCATATGATATAGGATCGCTGCTGATGTACCGTGAATACTGAGATGTATTTTATAGTTAGTTTAAAGAAAGGTCATCCAGACTGAAAGCTCTCCAGCTAGTGAGCAGAAACCTTACTTGATTCTTTTTTTCACAACTAATTTTTCCAAAAGACTGCTGTGTTTCTAGAACTTGGAAATATGTTTTCTTTCAGCTAGGTTTCTGTGCTTGAAATCTGTGCTGTCTCTTTTGGCTTTCACTGCCATCTATTCCAGAACAGTATAGAGTTGTTCTAATATCATGAGAGACAAATTTGAGCATCTTTCAGGCCCTATCCCTTCTGGTTTGTTTTGTCCTTCCAATGGCATTGATTACAGAAGATGTGAAACAATTTAAGAAAGATACCAAAATAAAAAATGTCTTCTGAGGAAGAAATTAGGAGTCTTGGAAAACCGAATGGGGAAGAAAGCTCCTTCTAAATAACTCACATTCTTAAACTGTCATTTGTGAGATCTGATGACCGACCATCTGATAGTCTCACTCTGGAAAATATTTTGTTTTCTACTCTTACCAAAGATCAGAAGAGAGAACCAAACTTATTGGTTCTTAGGAAGTGTTTCTGTCTATTCTAGGAAATTTGCCTCATAAAGTTCTTAGGCTCCTTCCCATACTGTACAGATCAGACAAAAAAATGCCTTTTGTATTTAAATTCTTTGTTCCATTTTAGCTATATGTTTTCCTTGTTCCAGTGGCAGGCTATTTTCTTATCTGAAAAAAATTATTTTCACAGCATGTAATATGTGCTTTTGTTCCAGCTTTAAGATATGTGCTTGTCAAGAAGCCTAACAGGGGCATGTACCTTTTGTGATTTCTCCTCTCTTTTAGTTAGCAAGGTTTCTAAATGTTGATCCATGGAGCATTACTGCTCTACGCAGCCATGATCAATTGAAGACAGAATTATGTCCAGTGTTTTCTGTTAAACATTTTCATAGGATCTCTGATAATGGCAACAATAAAACCCTTGTGCTGTGCTCGCTGTTGTATATTTTTGAGTGCTTTCCAGTTGGCTAGTAAAGGTGTATGACTGTCAGTTTTGGTTTCTAATTTTTTTGTGATCCAGTCTCCAGTTTACTAACGCACTTAAGATTAAGCGTTAGCTGCATAGTGGAAGGCTTCTGAATTACAGGTTTTTATGAGAAACTTCTGGAAAGAGAAGTAATTTCAAAAGATTAGGATGCTTTTTTCCAGTGTGATGGCAAAACCTCTAATGAAAAGAAAGAGGATTCTTAGGGAGAAAAAAGTAGCCATGTTTGATCTTCAGCACTTGCATTTTTCTTCATTAAGATTGTTCATCTTTTTCTTTGGTCTTTTTTGTCTTCATTCAGTCTTTAAGTACTCAGCTACATGTCACCCATTCCTTTTTTGTAGCAATATTAAGAGTTTTACCTAGGTGATGGGCAGACCACTATTGGCTACAATAAGGAGGTGAAGCAGTGCAAGCTGCAGTTACTTCTGAGAACATACGCAGTGCATATTAATTATGCAGAATCTTGTGCAAGAGCAACTGTTGCCAGGCTGATATGAGCATGATGTTTCAAATATAATGAATGTTTTTGCTATTACCAGTTTGGAATTTGTTTTAATTCTCAGTCTCAAAAAATCTTACGTTTGGTAAGGCAGAACATGACTAAAACATGTAAATTAAGCATCCAGAGTAATTTTCAATTTTTATTTGACAGTATTGAGGCTGCTGTGGCTACTTTTGCTCAGGCTAGACCACCAGGTATTTATAAAGGTGACTATTTGAAGGAATTATTTCGTCGTTATGGAGATGAAGATGATGCACCATCACCACCTGAGCTACCAGAATGGTGCTTTGATGAAGATGAAGAGGAGGACGATGATAATGGTAAAACAGGAGGCCAAGAATCAGAACCTGGATCATCAAGCTCTTCCTTTGGCAAGAGGAGAAAAGAACGCCTAAAACTGGTATTTTTGATTAAGAACTTAATATTCTAATTGCTAAACTTAATTTCATAAACTCATAGTCATCAGTTACTACATAATATACGCTATACAAGTGTCAGTGCTCTTGCAAATGAGGACTGGTAGTATTGTCTCTAACCAGGAAAAACTGGTAGATTCATTGCAAGCTTTCTTATGTTTCCTATATGAACCTTGAACTTTAACATTCAACACCTCAACTATTCCAGTTGTAAAAATTACTTAAAATTTTTCTAATATAACAATTTTTTTTTAAAGTTTGAGTTGAGATAGTAAGGTGAAATGTTATGGGGTGTGTGCGTAAATAGTTTTTACTTATTTTTTTGTAGTCATGGTATGAAATTCAGAATTTTTTAAATTCAGTGCTTGTTTTGGTAAATATTCTTACTTTTGGAAATTCGGGAGGATTGAGAATTGGATTAGCAAAAAGCAGTATGAGTTTAAAAGGCAGCTTTGAAATTGTATTTTCCTCAAAGCTGTTTTAACTGTTTAATGGTAAGAAATATGGCTGATCACTTATTGTGATTATTTTGACATACATCTGCATAATTCTGATGAAATAAGTTACTGTAGTTACCACAGTACGGAACTAATACTCAAGTGCAAAGAATATACTTGTATCATCTGAAGACTAAATGACTCAGTTCTTTCCAAATTCCTGACTCTTTTTTTTTATTTGCAGATAAAGTAGGGGAGAATGTTGCTGAGTGCAAAAATAGATTCAGTTCTTTTTACATAATACTGAATTATTTTACTTGCGTGCTGAGGTGTGTTTGTTTGCGAATACTTGGAAATCCTCATATGAAATACACTGCAAAAATGCATTTTGTTGTTACTGCAGCTGCTCAACATGGTTTACAGATGGAGTATGGAAGAAGTTAGCCTGAAAGGAATACAAAATCTAGTCCAAAGAAGCAAGATCAACTTTGAAAATTTTCAAATAGTCCATCAGCTGGAATAAAAAGCCCACACTGTAAAAATCCATAGTAAAAATATATTCAGGGATATGGCCACTATCTCCATTAGCCTTGCAATAAAACATTGATATATAAAAAAATTTATTTGGGCTGGAACCTCAAAACTAATTTTTTGACTCACCTTTTGATGCATTAGCAAATGAGGTGTGATGGTGAGGTCCAATGACAGCTTCTTTTCAGCAAGTATAAAACTAAACTGGTCTGTTTAACAGGAGTCATGATACTGGCTTCCCAGGCTTTTTCTTGTCTGCCACCATAGTTTTTTGAAAGCTGGAAGCTAAATTATACGAATAAGCATATTAATAACTAAAAGTTAATTATGAGTTAGAAAATTTATGAAAGAAAGAATCATCTAGTTAATATGCATATTCGTATAATTCAGTTTTGCAGCTCTGGAGGAACATTCTTTGACATGAAGAGGAAGAACGGGGAGAATTCTTTACCATGGTTCTTGGCTGGCAGATTGGACTGCTTCTTAACTCAGTAGAAATGGATACAATCTATTTGTGATTCCCTGTAAATATGCGATCTACAGGGGGAATGATTATCAGGTAAATACCTCTTGCTCAGATTTTCTTATTTTACTGTCTAAAGGGCTAAATTTTCAGCATTATGTTGATTTCCTGCAGGAGATGTTTTCAGCCTTCTAATTTGACTGTTTCTCTAAACACCTAGGGGTAGACAGTGTCAAACTAGAGGTGGCTGTGGCGATATTGCTGTTTGAAATGTTTTCATTTTGACCCAAATCTTTGTGGGGACAGAAGAAAAGGTTAGGGGTAGAGGAGGAGGCACCTCTCAGGCATCTCGCTGGGATAATGAATAGTCAGAAGCAGCTGCCCAGCTAGCCTGCGAAGTGAAGTTAGCATGCTGTCCCTTTCAGAAATTCCATCTTGGATGTGAGAAACTTTACTGCAGCACCTTTCACTAAAACGTCCATATTTTGATGTCAAAAAGGTTTGACAGCGTTTTTTTTTCTACACTACAGAAACTGTGGGAACCATTAGAACATAATGCCATTACAGTTTCCTTTGTCATCATCCGAATGTAGTTGAGAGGTAACAGCAAATCTGTTTGCTGTAGTCTCAGATGCTACACAGGAAATCCAAACGCGTTTTGACTTTGTCAATGCATGCCATAATGATTGTAGCATGGAAGCAAAATTATTAACTGACACTTAGAATCTCACTTCAGGAAAATAAATCTTCAGGAAAAAAATACTTCATTTTGCAAATAGGACAAAAAGTTATAATTCTGAGCCAGAACCTTCAAACTTTTCATGGGTCAACCAGATCTTTTATTGTTTATTAAGGAATGCCATTTGTTCTAGTCCTGTGTAAGCTGCGTATTTCACAGGCATTACAGGGTGTAATACGTAATGCTTCTAAAATGGATGGTTACATCTCAAACAGTCTGGAAGAGATGGTAGCTGTTAATGATTTTCTTCATGATTTTGAGTGCAGGTGTCTTGTGGTCATTTGCGAGACAGAGGGAAACCATTAAACCTCATGGTTGACATAGTTAGTGAGGGTAGTATTTGTTATTTAACTATAAAAGTACATTGATTCTGAATACTAGTGACTTTGGTTTTTTTTCTGCCTAACCTACTTTTTTTTGCCAAAGTTTAACCCCTGTACTTATTCTACCCACAGGCGTCTTGATGGATATGGGAAAAAGATGATTTTCTGATTTTGCAGCAGCATTTTCTGTACTTGAATACGGGTTTCATTTCCTTTTAGCCTTCTGTTTCTCCATGTAAAATGCCAATTTGTTCACTTTTTCCCTGTAGTCCGTATTTTTTACACTTCTGACCATTCTTGTCATTCTTTGTATTCTGTCATGTTGACTCAAGGTTTTCGGAGACTGTGGTGCGTATAATTGAACATAAGCCTCTAGTTGAGGTCATCCTACTGCTTAATAGGGAGGAATTAATTTCATGTGTCTTAAGGCTAATACTTCTGTTTATATATCTCAATATAATTGCCTTTTACAAGACAGAATAATACTAATTCAGCTTTTGGTCTCTTGCTGCCTCCGTATCTTTTTCTCAAATTATCTACCAGTGTTTGTTTTTATAATTGCTTATTCCTTATTAAGTGTAGAACTTTGTTTATACTGAATTGCACAGTGTTTTTTCCAGCCTATTCTTAAAATTAAAGATAACACCGAATTCTTAAGATACCATCACAGTCTGTATCCCTGTTACTAAATTCACAGATGTCACAGGAATAAGAATATGCTAATAGGAAATTTAGGGAAAAGAAATTAATTTTCTTATACCTAAAGCTGACCCCACAGATCCTCCTCAATATATTCTTCTGTTTTGTTAGTGAAACACTAACTCCTCTGAACCTGGTTTTGAAACAGGTTGCTCTTCTGTTTTGTAGAAGTTACATCTACCCCATGTTTTCTGAGTTCCTCTATGAGAACAAGGCAAGCAAACAAAAGACAAGACAAAAGCCAGCATCAAAACATGTGATATTTCCTGCTTCTCCCAATTCTGTGAAGCCTGTTTCATTATCAAAACCAAATGATTAGTTGAACACCATTGTTACTGAGTAACAGTCAGTATGATTTTGTTGTATCTTTTTTGCTTTTACATGCCTAGAGGCAGTTCTTGTGATCTGGTCCTGTATTTCTAGGCATTAAATCTAAGCTGATTAGTGTAACTCCCTGGCTCTCCCTCTCTTCTAGAAGATGCGGACTCTCTCTCTTCCTGACATGTTTTGGAATGTTTCTTGTCCTCTGGAAGGCAGTCTCTGAGCATATTGGCACTCAGTCAAGTCTGAGTAGCTGAAGGTGGCTATCACCCAGGCCTGGTGATAACCACTAGGGTCAGGGAGGTGTGTATTTGGGGCTGTTCCCACTCACCCACTCCTCCAGATCATGTTTCGGATCTGGACCAACACAAGATGATACACATTGCCACTTCTCCTTCAGCTGAAGTGATGGGTGGAAGGGTACGGTGGCAAGTGGAGAAAGCTTGATTAGTACTGATGGTGTGAAAGTTGTGCAAAGTGTAGATACTAAGTGCATATAGGTACCTTGGATCCATTAGGGCTTATAACTCTTGGCTTAGTGGCAGCGCTGAGGACCTGAGGCGCTCCTGCTGAGCTGAGTGTTCTGGCATCTTTGCATCATGTTCTCCAGGGTCCTGATTCCATGGAGGCTTGTTAGCTCAACAGTGGCGCAGAAGGTGCATGGATCTGGCTTTGTTTTGGCACCTTCAAGGAAATGTTCTCATGAAACCTGGAGTGCTGAGTTAGCAAAGCACAGATATCCAAGTGACTCACCTTGTTTTCGTAGTGCTGTGCGTTAGCTAGTTGAGTATACTTGAGGCTGATCATCTGCAAGAAACACTTACAAATGGTAGGCACCAATTTCATGTTTGGGACTTCTGTTTTTCCGGAAAATCTTTCCTGTTGTCTGCCTTTTGCTTTAATTTTAGTGGTCGTACTGCTGTTGCACTCTGCCATTATTCTGAGAAACAAGGCACAACCATCTTCCTTTATTTCATGGTGCTCTTAACCACTTACTCAGAATTCAGACAACATACTGGCCAGGCATGTGTAGCTGTCTGCCTCCCTCGTCCAGTCACCTGTGTGCTGTTGCACCTGCTGGTACCCACATAAATAATATAGGATAAGTGATGTGCCAAAAGTCTGTGGAGCTTAAGGTAATTAAGGTTATGAACTAGCGTATTTCTTTAGGATGTGCTGCTCTCAGAGTACGATTTGGTGATGCAATTGAGCCAATATTAACTAAATGCAGGCTGTACTGAAAACTGCGGTCCTGCTTTTCATGCGCTCCTTGTGTTCCTTCTGTTTCCCTTGTGCTGGCACTAGTGCTGACTCGTCTTATGGTGAGCTAGTTTAGGATACTAATTTGGCAGAAAATTACTAATTTATGATGTTATTTTTGCCAACTTAGTTCCTATACTTGCTCAAGAGTAGAACAGATGAGTGCCATGGTGTGTGGAAGGGGAAGGGAGCAAAAAGGCTCCTTTCATCAGTGATATGCAGCTAGATTTGTTCAGACAAGTTTCAAGCATTTTAGAGAATAGTTATGAAGTACTTGCATCTTCATTTGCATCTTCATAGCTCAACAGGTGAAACTTCATGCTTTGATCTTCTTAGTCTGCATTGAGAATTTATTTGAGATGCTGTTGAAATAAGTTTGGTCGATTTGGGATCTTTATAGAAATCTTTAATTATGTAGCTTTGTAGACCTGATGGCTTTAATGTATTCCGTTGCACAGAATTTGTTTTTATTCCACTCAGCATCAAACTTTTTCTGGAATATACAAGTTATTTTAGAGTTTTATTTTTGGTATTTTTTTATTGAGCTCTACTTAGGCTTTTACTGTGGCATTCAGGATAGCACCTCCACTTTAGTAACCTGGTTTAGATTGAGAATAAAATTATGCAAGGATATTTTTACAGAAATATTTTGAGAACCCTTTAAGTTTGCTGCTGCATAAGTCCCTTCATTCTTTCAGTTGTTTTCCCTACAGTGTAAGTTTAGGTTTTGAGACATATAACATGGTAGATCATCCAGGTGGAGATGAAATCCATGTAATTGAACTTCTTGTACTGGAATTACCATCTAGGTCTGATAAAATTAACATATTTAATTGAAAACATGCATCTCAAAGATTTTGAGGGAGAAAAGTAGGACTTAATGTCTTCATCTGCTGAGATTTTTGTTTAAAAAAAAAACAAACCACCAAAAACCTCGTGTCTAAAGATGTTTTCCAGTTACTTTAGTTTACTAATTACCAAGCTACTTATGTTTGTCTCACATATTATATCTCTACTGTTAGTGAACAGCTCTTACTTTCCACGAGTCAAGGAAAGCACGGAATTGTTGGTCTAGAAATACTATTTATGTATTAAAAAATTTCATTTAACATTTCATACGTCTATTTTATCCTTAGTTTCCAGTTTACTTATTTTGAGGCCATACTTTTTGGCATACTTAAGAGGTGTCACAAAGGCTTCTGCCAGAAGGAGTTTTGTGACCTTTAATGTACAGTGGTTTGCTCCAGGCTTAAAATACTGCTTAGGTTCAAATTCTCATCCACAAATAGATGTTGTGCACAACCTTATTGTTATAGAATATTTTGTGTACTGAAGTTAATTAATTTGATCCCTGCAAATTCCATATGTGACCAATTTACTACTAAATACTTGATACTTCTTTCTTTTTAAATAAAAGCATTTTAGTTACAAATGAAAAATAATGAGTCAGACCGATGCTGTACCTTGGCGTGGGAACTTTCTTGAGAGTACTACCTAAACAGTGCCTATCCCGTACCATTTAGGTACTTTTAATTTTTTTATTTTTAATTATTATTTTATTTTTTCCCCCACAAATAACTCATTTCAGTTCCTGGGTTCGTAATATGGCTCACCAGTGACTTTACTGGCAAAGCTCAGCTGATATATCTCAGTATTTGGGGGTAAATCTTTAAGGAATATTTAAGCTAGTATTGCTCGTGAGGGTCAACTTGTAAAAACAGACTTAATCTTGTATTGACATGTTCTGATCTGCTTTTATGAAGGCTTAAATACTAATTCTTAATTTTTTTTTTATTTAGGGTGCAATTTTCTTGGAAGGAATAACAGTTAAATGTGTGACCCAGGTGACGACACAACCAAAGTTAGGAGGAATACAGCAAAAATGTCAGCAGTTCTGTGGATGGGAAGGGTATGAGAACATTTACGACTTGTTTATTTATACTATCTAGAAATAAGTGTTACGTATCTAGTTTTGCAGAAGGAAACAGCTCATTGTAAAAATGAAAAAAGGTGACTATTTTTTGATGGATTGCTTAAAAAAAAAGAGCCTTAAAAACACTCAACATTGAAACAGATGAGGATCTTGCATTGTACTATGAGACGGAATGATCAACTGTTGATACTAAGGAACAAGATTCTAGAACTGCTTTTTCATTGAGATAACAAAATGTTTTCAGATGAATTGTTGCTGTACAAATTCCAGACGTAGTCTAGTCCATGTATTTGTGTAAAATTTAGTGCTTGCTCTAGCAGTGGACTTATTTATAGAACGGCTATTACACTTCAGTATTGAGGTACAATACTCGTTTTTATAGCCAACTTTGATTTGTGTCCAGTGTTAATGAGAATGTTGATTTTAATGTCTCAGATTCTGAACTGCTCCTTTCCAAAGCTGATGATCCAGGGAGTTGCCCACAGTGCTTCCTAACTTGCTGGTGCTTGTACTTCTTCTAGTGCTTGTAATTTTGAATTCAAATATCTCTTCCTCCAGAGTTAAAACTTTGAAGTTCCACATAATTTAGTGCTTTTTCATAAACAAATACCCTTGTTCTTATCAGATAAGCATTGGATTCCTCTTGCAAAATACCTTATTGAAGAAGATGTTCTAACTCAAAGTTAACCTTGCAGCAAGTCTGGTACAAGGTGTGACTTCAGTCTAATGTAAAAAACGCATTGCCTTGTGTGACTATTTATTGCAGAACATTAATAAACACGGTTCTTTTTTTTTAGGTCTGGATTCCCTGGAGCACAGCCTGTTTCCATGGACAAGCAAAATATTAAATTTTTGGAGCAGAAGCCATACAAAGTTAGCTGGAAAGCAGACGGCACTCGGTAAGTTCATTTTAAATGAAAAAGAAACACCCAGTAAATTGGGTAGACAGTTTGTATTTTCCCAGGAAAGTGAATTCGCTTGTACAAAGGACAAAGCATATTCTAACAACAAAACTGACTCCAGAGGTTAATTTTTTTGCTGTCTTGGTACCCAACATTTGCTGAAGTTTGTGGCCAAGTTTCTTTTTAGCAGCTGTTCTGCAGACTGACTGTTAAATGTATGTACTTTTATTCTTCTCCATACCCCTTGCCTTTCTGTCAGCCAAGACTTGCCACCAAGGTCTTAGAATAATCTTAGATAACAGTAAGAGTTTGTTAAGCTAAAGAATTTGTTTATAAAAGCTGAATTAAAACTTCTAGTTGATCCTTCAGAAGCTGGCTATTATTAGAAATTTCACAGGGTTTTTTTATTTGTACTGTGATCCTTTGTTCAAACTTGTAGTTCTGGTCAGCCAAAGAGTCAATAGTTTCGTCTTCCCTCACCAGTTCTCTTCCATGCATTGTAGGGGTGACTTTGTTTTATAACAGACTACAACCTGATTGGATTGATGTGTTGAACCTCTTCAGTGTTGTTATTTCAGGTTTGAAATGCATCCTTGTATTTAATTTCTCCAGTATTCTCATGCTAGCATTTCAAAGTAAAAGAAACACCATACATCATCAAATACAGAATGGCAAAACACTTTTTTCTCTGATTGTAACTGGTTATGCATCGGTCTCAACTGCATGAAACTCAGTTGTCTAAACATGTGCCTCTAGTATCATTGGGTATCCTTTCGTTGCTTTGTCTCGTATAAAAAAGCCACGTCACACAGGGTCTCTTGGCTCTACACCCAGCAGCTTGGATGAGGTGTAGAAAGTATTTGCTACTCACATTGAAATAAAACCCCAAACGTTAGATGCCCCATTTCCTTGTACTCTTGCAAAGAGGTACTGTGGCCCTTCATACAAACAAATCTTTCTTGAGTAAAATTCCAAACCTCCAAAATCATACTTACTTTCATAGGACTGAATATTTTTTATAGGTTGGAACATTTGTGAAATTACAACCATTTTCTTGAGCTTTTGAAATCATCCTCAGGGGGGATTGATTTTCTAAACCTTCTGTTTTTCTTCAGTATTTCTAGTTTCAAAACTAAAATCAAGAATCCCAGATATTAATGGAAATGGTTTTAGCCTATGCTACTGTCCTGGTTTCGGCTGGGATAGAGTTAAGTTTTCCTTCTGGTAGCTGGTATAGTGCTGTGTTTTGGATTTAGCATGAGAATAATGTGGTAACGCACTGATGTTTTAGTTGTTGGTAAGCAGTCCTTATACTAAGTGAAGGACTTTTCAAGCTTCCCATGCTCTCACAGCGAGGAGGGGCACAAGAAGCTGGGAGGGAGCATAGCCAGGACAGCTGACCCAAACTGGCCAAAGGGATTTTCTGTACCATATGACTTCAAGCTCAGTATATAAACGGGGGGGAGGTAGTTGGGGGACAGCGATAACTGCTCAGAGACTGGCAGGGCGTTGGTTGGCCGGTGGTGAGCGGTTGCATCACTTGTTTTTCCTGGGTTTTGTTTCTTTCTTGTTGTTGTTTTCCTTTTCATTACAATTTTTTATTTTATCTTATTTCAATCATTAAACTGTTCTTATCTCAACCCACAAGTTTTCTTACTTTTGCTCTTCAGATTCTCTCCCCCATCCCACCGTGGGGGGAGGGTGAGTGAGCGGCTGTGTGGTGCTTGGTTGCCGACTGGCGTTAAACCACGACAGCTACTCATAGCATTCAGATCACAATCTTCCTTTTTGTTGTGGGCTCTATCTTGAGGTAATTAATAATGTAATTTCTTACATCATAGTCAATAGTGTCTCAGTAACAGGAAGAATTTAAATTGTGTGATACGTCTCATTCATTTCAATAGCTTGATTTTTATTTCTAAAAGGTGTTCTTTACATACAGTAGTATTTAAGCAATTGTAATCTATACTAAGTGGAATGACTTTAGTTTTTATTCACTAAGAGCAGATGAATAGATTTTTAACCTGCTTTGACTTGATCAGAAAAAGTGCGATTAAAATGAATGTACAGACGGTACAAGGAGGACTGTTATGCTCCTTTGTGCATGGTGCTTTAGACTAGCAAAAGAGTTTAGTGTTCACACATGTACAAGTTAGAACGCATCAGTGTGGATGAAATATATGCTTTCAAAAACAGGAGGTAAGAATTTTTGTTTTCAGACCGGTGAAATTAAAATACTGGTTTTGTGTATAAATATGGGCAAAAGAAGTTTTGTTTTATCAGTGCATTGGAAAGCATTCTCCTTTCCATGTGCTGAGACAACAAAGTAAAGTTTTGATACTCAAGAAACAAGCAGTGTAGGCTGTCTTCTAAAGTTTTTCCTGCGTTCTTTATTTTGTTAGTTTTGTTATCTTTAGTAATAGAACAGAATATCCTAGATAATGAAAAGCCTGGAAAATATGGGGAATTGGGTGTCTTATGAGAATTACCAAGCAGCTCCACATGGAGTCAGTCAGGATTCAGCACAATACAGCCAGAACTAGGCTGTCTCCTATAGAAAAAGCTCTTCAGGTGTCTCTCATCTGTGGATTTTGTACTTCAAGGGTTTATTAGCTTGGGCAAAGCATGGTGTGAAAATACAAAGTAAGCTTGCACTCATATGGCATCCAAGCATTAAGAAATGTGTGGGAATATTTGGCTTATTAACATTGGCTGGCTGTATGCCCAAGCACTTGGGTAATGCGATGCAGGTGTTCTCAGGGTGCGAGGTTACAGAAACATGGTGTTGGGAGATCCAGGCTTATTCTCAGGGCAGTACAGTTCATTCAAAAGCTGCTGAGCCTAAACAAGTAAACTCAGCCAACTTAACCTGACCGCGCCAAGAGCCAGATGTGGATTATGCTTTTAATCCACATTCCAGATATATTGCCCATGGACATAACTTGTATAACTGTGAAAATATGTTTACAAAGTATTAATGTCCTGTGCAGCTCAGCTATTGGTAATCCTTGCCTTTTTTCACAGCTTAGTCCTTCAGGAAGCCTTTGTTTTAGGGATTGGTTTACACTGGTATTTTATTATGTGTTAAAGACAGTTTATGAAAATGTTTTTGTATAATTTAAACCTATTGCTTCAAGAAGTAGTAATAGCAGAAAATAATTCTGTTTTAAAAATAATTTCTTTGCAGAAGGCCATTTAATATTAAAGGATAAAATTGCTTCATCTGCAGTGTCTTTAGTGCATTGCCACTGAAGAATAATCTGTTCCAAACCGTGGGTCATTAGCTAATACAGATTAGTATGTCTTAGAACAAATACTAAGATGCTGTAAAACTACAATTAGTGCTATTCTGTAGGGTTGTAAGCTGTTTTTCCACATTTCTTTTTTTGTTTGTATTTTCAATTTGAAGAGTCTCTTTGTTACTTATGTTACTCATTTTGAAAATTGAAGTCTTATGGAATATTCTTATTTTCTTACTCAAATGTACAGGATGCATACATTCTGAATACTAGAATAATTATATAGAAAATAGTAGTGCACCTGGAAGACTGCCTTTTGTGAAAGAAATTAAAATGCACATGTAATTTCTTGTAGGAATTTTCAGTATTTTGGACATTCTACCCTGTGTTTTTAGAGTTCTAGAATGGTGACAAAACAGAATGGATGAAGAATAAAACTGAGGGAACGAAATTGTTCTTTTAAATTTTCTCAAAACATAATAACTTGTAGTTGGTTATGGAGATACGCAGACTGATAGGTATATTCAGAAAAGAAAATGGTGCTACAAAGATACAGTGTTAATGAAATTCAGCTGAAGGAATGTTGTGAAAGAGAGATTAAAGATGAAAACCTGAGCTATTATTTGGACATGTAGACACTGTGCATGATAGCTACCCTAATCAACAATGAAAAATGACTATGGCAGTTTTTACATTGGACATGCTTCTAATTATTTTGTTGTTCTCCAACGATCTGGACTCCATATGCAATTAAGCAGATTTTCATTAATTATTCTGAATGCTTGTGTTGACAGGCGTGACCTTCCTGAATTTAATATTAAGACATCAGTTAGTGGAGATCCATTTTTGGATCCCCTGCTTACTTTATCTGGAGATGAAACCCCTGTCATGAAATATCTCTGAAGCTATTCTATTTAAGTGTGGTTTAGATGCAGCAGTCTAGGATTTGCCTACCACAGTATTATTTGGCTTGCATACTTTTGTTTTGTTTTGTTTTCTCTCTTTGCTTAAAAAAGCACTGCTGTTTCATCGACCTGATTGGACTTACAGAAAAGCAGATGCTTAACTAATAACTTTATATTGTACTTTCTCACTTAAATAAAACACTCTTATTGCAGTTAATAGCAATGTTTGCTGAATTTAGCCAAACTTCTTAAATTTCACCATTTTTAAATACCTGCATTTTATTCCTGCAGCAGTAGTTTTCTCTAGAGGATTCATGGCTGAAGCCTTTATTTGTAGATTGTCTTAAGTGACATGTAGTGTCAGTCATTTCATTGAGGACTTTTACTTTTCTCCAAAGGTATTTGCTATTCCTAGATTTCAACTGGTGCTGAACTTTCACCCTTCTGGTTTCAGAACTGGGTTGTTGGTGGGTTTTTTGTTTGTTTGTTTTTCAGTGGTAGAACAGTGCGTGTTTTCTTGCTTTCTTAGTATTGTTATATTTTCCACCCATGATTTTTTAAAAAAAGAAAGTAATTCCCTAAATGAAAGAGCATTGTTTATCATCTTGTGTTGACTAAATAATGTGAAATGGATTAGTTAAATTATTTGACAGTGATTCTATAAAATACTTTGGGGAAATTTACTGGAGTAGTATTTTACGCACTTTTGTAAATGTGTGGGTTCTGAGTCTGGTTTGGGTCAAAACTTATCCTTCTCCATTCTCTTGGAGCCCTGAGTTCAAAATCTTTTGACTTACCCTTGCTTAGTCTGCCCTGATTCGCAGAGTTTGTGCCTACACCGTGGTCTTGCTTGTTCTGTACCTGGTTTCCAAAGTCCTTAGTCCATGAGCATCAGCAAGGCACATCTCCTTGTTCTCGCTCCAGCTTTCCTTCTGGAGCATGTTCACTCCAAAGGGAAACGTGGTGTGAAAAAATACTTCTCCCCTCCTGTTCATAAATGCCTGTGTGTAAAGATGTGTACATTTGTGTCTCAGGTTTAGACAAATGACCTTTAAATTAGAAGAGCTTTGAAGCTCACTTAGCATTGGTTCTCTTTGGAAAAATATTTCCTTTGTGCCAGCTATTTGTGTGTATGTAAATATTATATGCAACTCACTCAATTTTGGGGAAAAACACCTCTAAAATCATATTGCTTTAAATTATTATTATAAAAAAAAAAAAATCACTTAAGTCTGCAACTATTCTGACTGGTTTGGTGTGAATTCTATCCTGTATATTTATTGGAACAGTTGTCAAACCTCTGGTGTCTTAAAAATAATTTTAATGTTAATCTATTCATAACACACAGAAATCCAAAGGGCAAATTTCCCACTACTAAGATCATGCCTTTTGGCTTTGTTGAGATGAAATATATGTTGTGTGTTAACAGTAGCTACAAGGTATGTACAGCTTTACAAATGTATCCAATTTTCTAGTACTGTGTTTCTGAAATAGTAGTTGCTCTCTGAATGAAATAATTGTAACAATATGTTCAAGGCATACTGTATGACTCTCTATTATCAACTTTGTACTGTAAAGTGATTAACCCAGGTGGTTAGCGGCTTGCTGTATCCCTTGATATCTATCTCATTAATACTGTTTGTAGCAGATGTTTGTTCTAATGAGTGGAGCTGAATGTTCAGACAGGAGTAGGGTTGGTAAAGTAATGAGACACTAGTTTTGAAAAAAAGACTGTTACCACTAAGAATATTAAAAAGCTTTAAAATGTCTGTGGAATAATTCAAATTAATACAATCAAACAGGACTAGGTTTTATAATGGTAAAATGTGACCTGAACTAAATGCAAGCTATTAAGGGGCGTAAGTTATTTTCCTACATTTGTATGAGTACCTTCTTATTTTTCACATCTGTACACATGCAGTTTTAGTAAAAAATAATAAATATGATCATAATACTATGGCTGTTCAATTATGGTAAGGCAGCTATTTAAAAAAATGCAGAACAGGTAGTTCTTGCCAAAGGCTATTATATTTGAAAAATATTCATGCAAATTTGATGGCTTGCAGATATCTAAATGCGAACAAGTAGGTACAGAATGTAAAACAGCTCTTTGAGAATTGCTGCTAATTGTCTAAAAGGTGTTTGTTACAAAAGAGTTAGGAACATCTCTGAAGTTAGTTATTTTTTTCATGATTAGCAAATTACATTTTAGAAAAAAGGCCTGTTGCCTAAATAATTCTCATTTTGTTGGTATCATAATACAAAATAAAAATAGTAAAACTACACTTAACTGTATGATAAAACTGGTGGCCAAATTTTTGGATTGTGTTTATCAATTGAATAATTTTGATTTATCCAAAGCATGTAAATTACTATATTATCAAACTTTTTGATAGCTTCCCAGGTTTCTTTAGTTTACCTTTTTGTACAAATTGAAGAAAATTTCTATTTTTGTTAAGAACTTTAAAATTATTGGCAGTTGCAGCCTCTTCAGAAACATGTTTGTGACCATTACCTGAAGGAAGTCTACTGGGTGTGTTTTAAGATAACTTTTCCTGCATGTTATTAAATGTAATGAAGACGAGGTAAAAGTTTCTCCCTGAATTTGCTTGACTAAATACTCTTTTTTCCCCCTATTCTCTGATCCTTTACATGATGAGATGAAGCTTACATGCATAACTGAGAAATTGCAGATTCCTAATACGAAAAGTTATCCAAAAGTCATTTGTGACAAGAGTAACTTGTGAAAACGTGATCATTGCTAAAGAACAGCTCTAAAAAAAACGGACAAAACTGAGAAACAGTTTTTTTGTTTCAGAAGTTAAGAGGTAAAAGAAACTAGCCCAAAATTAGGTGGCAATGAAGAAAAATGGTAGCCTGTCTGCGAAGGGTTAAAGAAGAGGTAGTTGAATGGGTTCATGGAAAAACTATTATCCCTGAGAGACAGGAGGAGGTTAGAGAGAAAGTTGGGATAGTAACGAGAATGAAGGAGGACAGAGAAGATTGGAGCGTAGTGCTAATCCAATTAAAAAACAAATCTATGCATTTGAGAACACATTATTAAGAACAAGAGACCAGCTTGTCGTGAAAGCAGATCTAGAGAATGGAAAGATTGTCTCCTGGGAGCAAAGATATTAATGTAGAGTTGAACTTGAAGGAGACTCTGTTGGGAATGAGAAAGAAGCCATAGATTAGTTTTCAGATTGGTACAAATGACATGACCAGATTGTCATGGATGTGGAATTTTATGCCCAGTAGTGGAAAATGCCTGAAGTGGAGGTTTACACAATTGTTAGTAGATTCTTTCCTAGTTTAGAGGAGGGGGACAAAAATGTAGGATGTTGAGGTTTGACAGATGGCTTCGGAAATGGTGCTAGTAGGAAAGTTTAGGGCTTTTAATCACTGGAAAACATTTGTGAGTAAAGAGCTTTTATCAAGGTATGAATATGCCCTTTCTGGGCACCTTACCTTCTGACCCTAGATGGCTAGCGAATAAGTGAATTATTATATATTGTGTTTTGAGTGTCTTGTCATTTAATCATGTTTAGGGTTATACACGTTTATGATTTGGGGTGAGGAAGGAGCATTTGCTTCCTAATGATAGGATGGGGTGAAGAACCCACACAAGAATCATCTGGGTGCTTTTAAACCACACCTTCCATTACTTTCCCTTCTTTCTCTCCCCACTTACCTTAAAAAATAGACTTAAATATTTATCAGTTTTGCACCATTGGTTGGTAATGCTGTGTATCCCTTCCTTTGTGGTTGGGGCGTGTTTCTGTGGTCTGAAATTTTAAAGGACAGAAATATTTAGGGGTTTGGACATGTACCAAACAGACTTTTCAGGGCCAAGCGGATTTTTTTATAGCAGTGACAGGTTTTGTGAACAACTGAGTTTAACTCAAGTGGTTTGATTCCAAGTTAAATGATCTTTATTCAAATCCTGTGCTTATGTAACTATCGGCGATGGCCAAAGCCTCAGCTGTTGAGTGCTAATTATAGATCATTCGTGTGTGTAGGACAGCTACTCTTCAGACATTTGTTATTATTTCACTGAATATCTCAGAGTAGTAGTTTTAAGAGTTTTTCTATTATTCCAATGAAACTGTCAAAATGGGATGGTATTTAAAGAGAAGACTTGGAACAAAAACCTTAGTTAAAAGGGTAAAGTAACTGTTGCTATTTCCCTGTTCCTAACTCTGCACTCTTTTGCATGCTACATTTTTAAAGTCTTTGGAAAGGAAATGCAGTTTTTGTTTTCAGGGCATAGTCCCTCATGGTCCTTCTTTATAATTATTTTAACTAATCCTTTAAGACAAAACAAGCTCGCCCATTTTTAAACTTGTTCTGTAGTTCTGCTGGAAGAACCGTGATTTAGGATGAGTCTGGAATCCACGTGGGATTTATTTCACTGACTTTATTTTGAATAATATACTTAATTGGAGATAGCATGTATTTTGGCTGGAAATTGAAGTTGTGAAAGTTATTGAAACGATTGTAATAAAGCTTTTTTCCCCCTTCCAGTCAAGATTAAAAGCTATAAATAGCTTTTATAGACTACAGTGCTAATCAGTTGTTAGGAACCTGCAGTTTAGCTTTTAAGTGTGTAATGATAATATAATGTCAAGCTTCTGCAAAAGTATGTAAAGGTCACATATATGATTCTGGATTATAATGTATAAACTGCCTTTCTAATGATTGCTGAAAAGAGCAATTCATAGATGTTAAGCACTCTAAACAACATTCCTCTTAATTTTCTAAAAAAGCAGATCCTTAATTCATGGTTTTATTTTGTGTGTTTAGGTAGGAGCGGAAGAGAAGATGGGATGGGGAGGCAGGAATGATGTGTTTTGAGACTAGAAAGTTGGGCTTAGTAGCTAAGATGTGAGTCTTTGCACACTCTACATCTTAATAATTATCACTTATAGTTGTGTTGGGCAATAAATTTAGGATTACAAGGCTGATATCAGCCTGTTTCCCACAGCATTAGAACCCATGAATATTGTATGCTTACTTGAGTTTTTATTTGAAAGTGCAAAAATAAAACTTCGATAAGTTGAGGTAGGATTGAGGGCACTTTCAGCATAGTTAGCGTGTCCCCTATCTCAAGATAAAGACCTTGAGCTCAGGGTGAAGAAGCTGTAGCACAAGGTGGCCTCATCATCTCCACCTGTTGACATGCTGTCGAAGGGCACGTTGTCCTTTTCTCCGTTTTTACCTATTGAACAGGGAATGAGAGGATGCCTAGACTTTGGCTAGCAGACCTGACTGACAGCAGAAAAGGAGTTGTCAGATTTTGGTAGCCAGACTCATGGACTCATCACCAGGTAACTCATCGATTCTGTTTAACTGTATCGATTATGAACCAGGAGGCGTCTCTCTTGATTGAGAGACTGTAGGTCAAATGAGGCAGCACAGAGTGTCATAAAGTGTTAGAGTAATATCTGGAACTATTGGGTATAAATATTGTTACTCCTAAGAAGTTCCCACAAGGCGGTATTATTTAGAGATGTATATTATAGACCAGGTCTGTTAGTTTCACAGCTGTTGGGCTAGGTTGAAATTGGTTTTTATCTTAATGCTGCATTTGGAGTGGGTGGCTTGGGGTGGTGGTTTTTTTTTTTTGGAGGGGGGCCTGGGGGGTGGGGTGGTGGTGGTGGTGTATTTATTCATTTATTGCTAAGGCACATCCATATCACTTTGCTGCTTCTCCATCTCCTGAAGTCTGTTTTTTAAATCATTGAATCAAGGTAGAGGAATGAATAAATAGGTGTGACAGAACATGTCATCCCCAGTCTGGATCCAAATTGACTCGAATGGTCAAAGAAGGCATTCTTACTCTAGGTTGTGATTTCTCATTTATATGTGCCTGCAACAGCGTCAAGACTATGAAAAGAAGCGGTAGAAGGAAGCTGTTGTTTTTGTGTCCCTTTCTTAAGTGGTTAAGGAGCACTGCAGATGTGATACCATACAGAAGGTATATTTTGTGAAGTAGCAGGCTTGATGCTTCACAGTTCTGAAGCCTTTTGACAGCTCACAAAGTTTTATGGTCACAATTCTGAGCTCTTTGAAAAGTACTACTTGACTGATTATTCATATATAACTGTTTGAATATTTGGACGGATTGTCTTCTAAGCAAACTCTTGTGTTTATTTATAAATAGTTAATGCATTAAAATGCTTATTATATAGCTTGTGCTATGAATACTAATCTTAGAGTATTCAACTGTAGTCCTAAAATGTTCTAATTAGATCAAGATAAATGGTGTGCCTGCGTGCATACCTGATGTTCAAGTGACAAGTATCAGTGATTAATGGTTTATTTATTTATTTTCCTTTCTCCCAGACCACTTTTAATAGTGGAACAGCGCATCCTGTGCTGCTGGTTCCCTTGTGGGGATTACGGGCACATCCATGAAGTGTAATGGCTTAAGCTTATTCAGGGAAGAATGACATTCAGTATGTACAGTTTAACTATAGAAGTATCTAGGGCAGCCCTTTCCCTTGGAGCTGATCTTCTAATCTGTGAGCACAAATGGCAGTTGTGCTCTTCTGTGGCTTGTGCCTGTTATGTAGACAGAATTGACCCAGCATACGTTCTGGCATAATGAGTTCAAAGTTAAGGGAAACTCCTTTTTCAAAGCTGTGATACTCTTTTCTTGCCTGCTATGTTATGGGCCTCCATGAGAGATTATGGTTCTTTTGCTTGGGGAAAGAAGGAATGTAACTACTTGTCATCTGATGCTAAATTAATTTGTTTTTCTTTCTTATACCATTGTGTAACTGCTGCTTTGCTTTTTTTTTTTTTGAGCCCGTTGCTTCAGGCATGAATTTTCCTCTAAATCTCCAAGATATTTTCAGAGTAAAATTTGTGGAGGAGGGATGGAGTCAAACAAGTTCAAGCAAGCTTGAAGCTCAATATCTGCAATACATCATAATAATAATAATATTAATAAATTAAAAGAGAATTCAGTAGTTCAGTCAAGCTTGAGGTATATTTTGTTCCATTAATCTTATAGCTTTTAAAAAAAGTAATCAGAACGTTATACTGTACAGTTGTTTTCCAATAGTGTTCAATAGTCTGTAGTGTAGAAATGTACTTTAATAGGTACTTGACCACTTAGCATCATTAAAATATGGGTGAAACAAAGAGAATCTAGTATTTAAAATACTAGATGTTAGTATACAGTTTCTGTACTGGGTCACATCTTTTCAAGCTAGTTAACAATTCTTTTTTTTTACACCAGATACGTCATAACGCACGGTGAGAACTCTTCAATATATAGTAGTTGTAGATTAATTTACCCTTTGTTGTAGGTCAAATAATGATAACAAGATGACTTCAAATTTAACTCATAACGTTTAATATCCTTTTAGAAATAAAGAAACAAAACCCCCACAGCACTCTAACTTAATTAAAACCCTGGAAGGCAGTCAAGAAAAACACCGTAACTGGATAGTCTTTTTTAACCTTGCTAAATTCTTCATTTTACCAGCTGTGTTGCAGAGTTTCACAGTCTAATAATACTTTAGACAGAAAATGTAGTTTTACATTGCTTTTGAATTTGCCATCTATTAAATTAATTAAAGGCATCTTTATCCTTGATTTACTGAAGATTGAACTCAGTCTAAACTATGATACTTTATTAGAAGAAACGATAGAGTTTCCACACTACTTATGCGTTTTTCCATGCTCCATAGTATTATCGCTACCTCCTTTATTCGAAAACTGACTTCCCTATGAATGCTGGTGCACATAGTATCCCAAGTGAGGGGATACCAGTAAGTTGTATAATGATGCAACATTATTTTTGTATTATGCACCTTACTGTTATTTATGTGACCTAATGATTTGTTTGCTGGGTATTTTTGACTGCAGATGCATTTCTGTGCTCTCAATGACCTCTAAAAAGTAACTGCTATATTACCTTTCTCGGCTGACAGAGTTAATTTAGAACCTCGTAAGGTGGGGAAGTGTGGTCATATCTCTCTTTTCCTGCCTATGTCTTGATACCTTTTGGATATCGAAACTTGCATTGTTCATTACTGTAGTTTAGGGCATTCTGAAGATCTCTGTAGTAAATGTTGTCGTCTGCAGATTCACTGCCTCACTTCTGGTGATTTTCAGGGTCATAACAGTCACAAAAAAATCTTCTCTGGACCTTGGGTTGTCAAGGGGAGCAAATGAAAAGGGAAACTTGCATTCAGAGGATTTAAAGGAGAGTGGTGACAGGCAAGAATAAGAAAAAGAATTTGATGTTGAGTGAGGTGACAGTGGAGGAAACTGATGAGTAGTAAAGATTATGGAGACTGAATACCTGTATAAGCTGTGAGGTATCTGTTATCCTACAGTGGTAACTGCCACAAAGTATATATAATGTGGGGAATACCACCTTAATGAATTTTGTGGAAATGAAGTTCTGTGGTCTCAAATAAGAAGGATGAATTGATGAATATCAATTCATCAATACCTGGACGTATTTAAAAGATGTGTAGATGTAGCGCTTAGGGACATGGTTTAGTGGTGGTGGTCTTGGCAGTGTCAGGTTTACGGTTGGACTCGATGATCTTAAAGGTCTTTTCCAACCTAAATGATTCTATGATTCTATGAATATCGAAATTAAGCATAGCCCTTTCATTGTGATATATGAGGTGATCAATAAGACAAAATTTTTTTTTTTCCATACTAGCATCAAGTCAGGGCAGCAGTAGCTTGAACGAGTGATTCAGAACATGAAGCTGGATATTGGGAACCTTCTAATTTCTCATGAAATTAGACATTGGCATAGCAGATATGCTAGGATAACTCTCTTGGCTGTAACATGAGTATTGGAAAGCATTCATTGTTTAGGAAAGATACAAAATAAAGTTTGAGGGGTAACATTTTATTTTAATAATAGCTGAAGGATAAAAAAATGTTATGGAGTTCAGATTTTTAAAAAATCACTACAGGATTTTTAAGGTAAACTTCTGGGTTACTGCTGAATCTGCTGCAGTTGTCTCATCAGAGTTGTCACTATGAGCACACTTTAACATCTAATGCAAGTTGAGTGTCTAGATCTCCATTGCTGTAATAAGAGTTTAGCCAACACAGTTATTGAAGCCTAGGGAATTATTCATTTCACCCTGAAGTAGACACCTTATAATTATGAAACTTAATCAGAAGCTGAACTCTGCCCTCTTTCGAGAGTGGAGAATTGGTGGAGAATTTTGACCAGTGATGAATCCAGGTGCTGCTGAATGTAATAAGAGATACATGAGATACATTTACTCACTAAACAGCAACCTAGTAACACAGTATTTTAATATTGGGGAAAAAAAAAAAGTCTTGATTGTAGAAGATAAGTTTGGGTCATTGATGAAAAGGCTTTGCTTTAAACTTAGAACATTATGATTGTAATGAGAGGTAAAAATAGATCAATAATGCAGATTCTCTCTTTCTAAAATGATGGATTTGGATAAATTAAGGGAAGTAGTTAATGGAATCAGAAGGACTGAGGAACATAGTCTTCAGTATAGATGAGGAATGGTATTTCCTCTGAGTTCCACCATTTTGGTAGGAGTTTGTATACCACGTAAAGGGAAAATAGTTTTTTTGATGCAGGAATAGTGGTAGATCTCGTGCTTCTGGACTTCGACAAAATTTTGATTTATTATAGAGACTAAGGCTAATGAGGATTGCTAGAATTGTAAGATTGGTAAAGAATGGATTGAAAGAAAATGGCAGTGGATGGTTTTGGAAGAAAATGTATAGAAAGCCACAAGTGGAGTTCCTGAATATTAATTTTATATTGTCATTAAGAATTTTGAAACAGAAACCAAGTATGTTCTGACAAACAAATGAGGGAGACAAGCCACTGAATTCACTGAGGAGCAGAATAATAAAACTGGAAGGATATTTAGTTGTAGAAAATGCAGGGTCATGAATAAGAAATATTGGAGCTGGAGGCTGTTAATTGGAAATTACTGTCAGTCAGAATCTAACGGGGTTTTTTGTTTTTAAAATACTGGGGAGACTCTTGATGGCAGAATTTAACTTAGAAATATGCGGGAGAAGTATAAAGTGTTGGTATATTCAGAGCAGACTAACTGCCAAGGGCCTCTGTGTGTGTGGTTTTTAAAAATTTTATTTAGAATTTGGATTATCAAGTCAAATACATAATTCTACAGCTACTTATGTGTAGCAGCGTTTCTTGCTGGCTGATATGCTATGTACTTGGGCAAATGAAAACATGTACAAGTGTGAAAATGGTATTTGTGACAGAGCTGTCAGTGTGCTGATTAAAAAGACGTTGTTTTCCTTTTGTTTACACACTGAAAATAACATTGTGAGTCTTCACGTAACTTCCTGTATTAGTGTCCCTGTATCTAGGCTTTGTCATCCTTCAGGAGACATAGTTTGAAGCAGCGACCATTGCCAGCAGCAATTAATACAAGAGAAGAAAGCAAGCTAAGCCTTCGCCATTTATCGGGACTTTAGGGTGTATTGCTCCATCTGCCACAGGCCAACTTCAAACTCGTCTAATTTAAACTGTTACTCTAGACCCAGCACCGTCTGGATTCAGGCCAGGACATGGAACTGCAGCGGCTTAGTGACACAGATAGATGATCTCCTTTTGTCAGTGGATAGAGGGCAGTTGTTAATTTTCATTCTGCTGGCCCTTACTGCAGCGTTTGATGCATCTGGCCAGAAGTTGATGCTCTCTTGCCAGGAGGGAGTGGCAGGATCCAAAGTTAAGTGCTCAAGTGGCTTGGCTTCATCCTAGGTGATCGGTCTGCAGACGCGCTCATGATTTTGAAGTGTTGCCAATCATAAAAGGAAATTAAGAAATTGAAAATTATATCTGCAGCAGGATTTTGTTGTTGCCTCTGTGTCAGTGAACATATTAGTGATGCTAATTGTTATTCTGAGTTGGGTAATGCTTATTTGTGTGGGAGGGTAGTGCTTTCACAAGACTGAATTGTAGGCTGTGTAATGAACTCCCCTGGGAATGGAGAGCTGCCGTGTATTTTGCACTTAGAGTTGATGATGGAATTTCTTACATTTTGTATTCTTTAATGTGATAATACAGACACAAGCATATTTTAAAAGGGAAAAAAAAATCGGTGACGACGATACTGTGTCAAAGCAAACAATCTTCTTTGATATAGCCCGTCTAAAGAAATACTGTGGGGTAAAGAAATCTCTTATAGGAGTTGGATTTTTAAGCTTCCTTTCAAAAAAAAATTCTAATCGATTTGCTACTTGTAGATTTTTTCTGAAAATTAATTTTGTGTTGAACTCAAATTCAGAAGATGAGGGCTCAAAGTTTGAGGAAGCTGTGCTATATTTTTTAATTATACTTAAGGTTTTAAAACTCCTGTAAAGTACAAAATTAACAGATGTAACCTTATTGCTAGGATAGTTGCTGGGATTTTGGCTGAGGGAAATAAGTTAAATGTAGGTAAGGCACATCATAAAATTGAAGTCAATGACAAAACTTCCATGAACTTCTAGGAGATCAGTTTCACCATAGATGTGTTTTGGCAAGCACTGTGCTGAATGTGAGGTACTGTGTTGGGATGTATTTTCAAAGCCGGTTTTGTGAATCCTAATAAGCTGGGAAAGAGGATAGAGGCCACATGCTCTGGTGGGTGCAGTATTGGATTTGGAGCTTGGGAGACACAGTTCTGTTCTTGTTCCTGAGTCTGAATGACTGTAGGTTGAGGGAGACCAAGTAATTCACCTTATTTTGCCTTAAATAATATTTCCTGAAATGTGCTTTCAAATGTAATGGTGAAAAATACTAAACATCCAGATAAAGGAAGAACCTCAGTTTTTACCTTATCATTTTCAATGTAGCTCCAGTCAGCTTCAGAATTGTGTTTAAAAAAACAAAAAACAATAAACAAACAAACAAAAAACACTCAAAAAAACCCCAAACCAACCTCCCCCACCCCCCAAACAAACAAAAACCCACCACCACCACCAGAACAGACTAAACTAAAAATGGAAGTGTAATAAAATCGTTCTTCTAGCATGTATTTTGGACCCAACTGACGTGGACTTATGAACAGGATATACATGGAGGCAAATGAGCCTTTGAAACAGTTGCCTTTATTTCAGTATGCTAAAAATAACTGATTTCTGAAGAGAAAACTTTTCAAGATGATATTTGGTGGTTGACATTTCAAAGATTAAAGTTATTAATACTCTGGTAGGTGATTTGGAGATCTGCTTGTCTAATGCCAAGAGCTGTAACTCTTTGCTAATGAAATTTTCATCCTGTTTCCTGAATTATCGTGTTAATTCTAATGTCCAATTAGAATTAATAACGGACCTTGCCTCAAGACCAGAAGTGAATGAAAAGTAGCTTCTAATGAAACTTCAGATTTTACCATTTCTATGACTGTAGATACTTTATCTGCTTGTGAGATTAATCTGTGTGGACACCGTGACCCTTTTTTCTTTAACTCGCTTGTCAGAACTCTTGTCGCAATGCAAACTGGCTGGTTTGTAGTAGTTGGATTGGCAGTTTGGAGAGGTGATGTTTGTTGCTCAAATGCGATTCTCTGCTTTCATGTACAGTTATCAAAGGTGAATGAGCAGTTCTGTTATTGCTCTTATTGCTGCTCCACTCTTGCTCTTTTATTCACTTGTCTTGTTTTAAATTCAGATTGAGCCATCTGATATGGGACCATGTCATCTTGTGTACTTGCACAGAATCTAATACAATCTAATCTGGTTACTAATTGGAGCTTATGCAATGGAGATAATTAGTAATAAATGTATAGCTGTAATAGCAAGCAGTGTTCACAGTATGCAATACAATGCATGGCGGTTAAGCTCTTATGTGCTCTTTTAGTTCCTATTGAATGTATTTGAGAAATTGTTCTTCTTTCTTTGCCTATGTGGTGTTGCCCAGAGGCACTCTCTCTATTCTGGTGTAAGTGCTTACGCTGCTAATACCTTAATTAACTTCTTCAAAGATAATCGGTCAGGGCACATCTGGATAATATTCAAAAATGTATTGATCAGCAGTCTACAAGATTTCTCCAAGAAAGCTTGAAGTGTCATCTGGAGAAAACTTAAAGCCTGATGTTAAGCACGTGAACTTACGCTTTTTGAGTTAAACAAGCAAACAAAAAACCCCACCCAAACCAACCAAACCCCCTCATTAATTAATAAATTCCATTTCACCAAAACCTTGGCATGGTTGCATATCTCTTTTGCTTCTTGCACATCTTCAGTGATCAGCTGCTCATAGAACACTTCTGGTGTCAGTCCATCCTTGACCAAATTTCTTCTATCTTATGTTGGTAATAATTAGAATTTTGACAAATTTTGTTGTTTGGACCACATTCAGAGGTTTTTTTTCAATAGTCTATTAAATTGGGAGGTGGAGGTGTTTTCAGACTTTCAACTTAAAAACATCCAAACAAAAAAAACCCTTTCAAAACTGAGATCTCTGTCAGTCTAATGTCTTTCTCATGCAGAGAACTGTTCAGCTTCTAAGTTAGGCAAATATATTGTCATAAGACCTGTGACAAATGGGCCTACATTAAGGTAATTTATTGTCCTGAGACCAAATTTTTTTTTTTGTCTTCAAAGTAAGCACATGTTGTTTCTCAGTAGCTCTGTGAAGTAAGATATGATTGTGATTCCTGGTGATCTTTGATTCGAACTCTTTTGCATGCAGTTGTAAGATGTAAGGTGCATGCAACTACTGTTGACCCTGCCATTTAGAATGTATGGTATAAACAGCTAACAGTGACAAATTTTAAAAAGAAAGAAATCATCAGAGGAGAGATGTAACATTAGTGCTCTGGTTTGAAAGAGAAGGATTCTCATCACTAGTTGGTGGTGGGCTATCCAGCTACCAACTCTTAAGTAAATTTCCATAGATTCTGTTTTGAGTGAAAGATCTAGAGAAAGTGGTGGTGTGCTACTCTGACTTTTGATGTTAGATTAATAGATTTTGATGAAACCTTCTGTGTGTCGTCTGAACCTGTAGATGTTTTAGGTGGCTGAAAACAAAGCTTTTAACTGTTTGTGGTTTGTGGGTGGTTTTTTTTTTCCCCCTTCCCCAAAGCAGTTGTAAGATGTTATTGTATCACATTTGTAATGATGATGCAAGTATGTTTTTTCAAGTGCTGGAGCTCTTGAAGCATTAGAACTTGTTTCTGATGCTACTTTGTCATTGAGGCAAATTACAATGAAAGCATATACTTAAAACAGCAATGAATATGGGAGTGCAGAGATGTCCAGTTAAGATTATTTAAAAAATTAAAAGTAAAGTAGTGTGCATATTTTTTTTTCCTCTTACTTACACACCTCTTCTTCCCTCCCCATGGATTCTTTAATTGGTGAGAAAAACACAATGTGCTCTTTATAATTAGTTTTAGTTTTGAATAAATTTACACGGTTTGAAAAATGAATGTTGTCTGTAGATCATTCTTGCTTCTGAAGAACTGGCACCAAGTTATCTAGTTGAATGTATATTGAATTTTTTTTTTTCATAAAGCATCTCATGTCTCATGTGCAGCTTTCAGCTCTCCTAATGTTGCATTGATTTAATCTACTCCCCCTGCCCCTGACTTTAGGTTTTCTGCTCATATAAGTCTTGGGGTTTTTGTGGTGTTTTTTTGTGGTTGGTTTTTTTTTTTTTTCCCCCAACTGATAGAATCATAGAATCATTTAGGTTGGAAAAGACCCTCAAGATCATCAAGTCCATCTTGAAGTACTCATCTTGTGTGTGGAGAAATGCAAGTTGAATTGATCTGTAGTGAATTATGATTGTAGTCATAATACTGAAAGAAAGTATTTATTTAAGCTGCACATCTTGTTGATTCCAGAAAGGCACTTTTCTGGTCTTTTTTGCTTTGCCAATCTTCTGAGCCCCATCAGCAGTTTCTATCTTCCTTTACCATATCAGATTCAAGCTGCTAGTCTTCACTTTCAGCTGCTTGTGGTATACGCTCAGCACCTTTATTACTTCTCATTCACTGACAAGATGTTGACTCATTGCAGCTGGCCTTTGATACTAGTTTCCACTGAAATTTCTTCAGTTTAGGCTGCTGCACAAGTTCGAGAAGACCTTTGTCTGCGCAGCTGCCTTTTTATTCTTCCTGAAACTACTTTAGTACTCTTGCTGCAAAGAGCAAAGAAAACTTTACAAAGGTGTGTTACAGCTATCATGCTGTTTAGCGTCTCTTGTGGTTTTTATCTTTTTTTCCACTCTTTTTTTTCTTTCTACTTGTTCACTGGTATTTCTTGTGTGCAGAATGTTACCTCTACAGAGGTATACCTCTATAATGGCTTGGGCTCCCAAGTAATGTCATAATGTAAAGAAATTTTTAGAAAATTCAGATGTCTGCAACTGAACCAAGCTCACAAGTTGCTGGTGATAGTGTAGTAAGCTTTGGGGTTTTCTTTGTGTGTAATGTGAGAGGAATGTACCTTGGCTAAATTTGTCAGTATTTTAATGAAAAGTGGCTTGATAGTTGGCTGGGACTTTGCAATACTGCAGTGTTAGATAACCAGTGATAGACAGGAAAGGTGTTTCTTTTGAATGAAACTCTGCAGATTTATACCAGGCAAAGTTCTGATCCACTTAAAGAAAAAACTGGAGTGAAAGATCTTTTAGCTGAATCTAACTGAATTATCCTCATGTATTTCTTACAGCATTAAAACCTCTGTTATTTTTAAGAGATTTTCAGGCATTGTTTTATCTGGACACAGCAATATTCTTATATATGTATATGCTGAACTTTCATCTTTGAAATATTTTCTTTGTGATAATTGCATTGAACTGAATTATCTACTTTCCTGAAACAATAGGTTTAAACTTTTAACTGTAAAAAATTCCTTCTAAAATGTTTTTTTATAATGTCTGTCATGATTGCTTTTTCTTAGCACTTAATAAAAATCGAAATAGTAGAGATTTAGAGGATGTATGGTTGAGTATAATATCTTAACATTGCCTTTGCAGGTACATGATGCTTATTGATGGCAAGAATGAAGTTTATATGATTGATAGAGACAATTCGATTTTTCATGTATCTAATCTGGAATTTCCGTTTCGTAAAGATCTTCGCACACATCTAACAAACACTCTTCTGGATGGGGTAAGGAGCATACTGTATAATTATTGTAACAATTTCAGTGCCGTTTGCTTTTGTTCAGATACAGGGCCAAGTTTTTAGTCCTGGATCAATGAGTGAATCATGGGAGTGCAGGAGTAATATAGATTCAATCCCTGGCAGAATGTGGGAATCACACTTAATAAGTCATTTCTTATCTACAGAATAGCAGTGACGACAGCCCTGGGTGGAGCTCTTTGTCTTTGAAATAAATCAAGGTATTGAGATGACATACTCTGAGTATGAGAAAAGGCTTGAAGAGAATCTAAAGAAATTATTGCAAAACCTCATCTCTTGTTATAGCTTTATATTTTGATACAGTAACCATGGTCAATTTGATCCAGTTAATTTAAATATTTCTAAAATTTGATAAAATTTTCATCATCTTTTGATAGACTTTGTGAATTGCTGTCTTTGCTTCTGTCACCTTTATTTTCAGCTCATCTGAATTATTGACTGATTCAGCAATGGCTTAATTATATTTGTTTAAGACTAAAACATTTCTAAGTTGTCATGCTAATTTAAATTATGTAAACTTGGTAATGAACCTTTTTAAGCTAGTTGTAAAAGAAGCTGTAAAATATCTGTATTTGTTGTTTGAAGGCTGGAGTATTCTCAGTAAACTTTTCAGAAGAGTAGCCACAAGAAGAGATTGTTCCTTTCTTGACCTTCCTATTTTAGATGAGCAAAAGAACTTCATGAACTCTTATACTAAATACCTGTCAACGTAGATGAATGCAGATTCGTATCATGTTGCAGTAGCATTGAAGGCTCTATACATTGCTGTTGCTCTTGCTTGCTGAAGTACTGAATATCTGAGATGATCTTCCATATTGGTCTTCTGAAGCCTAATGCACCTTTCGGATACGGGAGACCATATTGTCATTGTTAACTTTCTTTCCTTTCTCAGGCCTTTGTTGTCAGTATCCTTTTTGAAATGTCACTTTCGTGAATGATCTGTCTTACTGAACACACATTTATATGTGAAGCATGTATAAATGGAATCTGTGAGGATAATTATTGCAAGGAACAATGTATTGTCTTGGGGACAGAGAAGGGAATATTTTTCACCACCTCTGCTTCACTGAAAAATTGAGAGCATAATGCAAGAAATGCTATGCTATCAGCTCAAAAGTGGTTGCACAAGCTGTTGTGTCTGGTAGGAGCCTCTTCAGCCAGGCAGCTTCCTAATGACGTACATAATAATATTCTTAATGATATACATCAGGTTCCATACTGTTGAGATAAAAAGCCTGGTACTATTTTTTTTCCCCTGCTCTTTCTAAGGCTCTTGAGAAAGTAATGGCTTGCCAGTGTACATATTGTGCAATCCTAGGTGTTCTTCAGGGAAACTGCTGCTCTTTTTTTTGTGTTTCAGAACAGATGTTTTAGGAAGGGTGGCTAATATATACATGGTGGAAGACAGGGATGCACATATATTGAGATATGTGCGTAAATGTGGCTATGGGGCATGAGAGAGGTGCTCTGACCTGGTGTGTTGTGTTTCCCAGATCTATAGTTTAAGTCTCTTAAGAATAAATGAAGTTCTCTCAGTTACCCAGGACATAACTTTGCTTAATTTGTTCTTTTGTAAAAGTTTGACTGTTATAGTGCATTTTAGTATTTCACTTTATTTGCATAAAATTAGTCTTAATGTGATTTTTTTTGTTGTTTTTTTCCCCCCACCATGAAGTGGAAAGCAAAATGACATTAAATGAACAAGTGTTGGTCGAATGAAGTACCTTGAGATCAAACCAAAACCTTTCAATGGATAAATACTTTCCATAGTACAGATTTCAAAATTTATATAAGTATGGTCAGTTAAAAAAAAGAAAAAGCTGTTGATGGAATGTTTTTCTTTTCAATTGAAATTCCTTTCAACAGGTTTGAGAATAAAATTTGCCTATTATTTGAAGCATCAGAACAACTTAACTTCCTGATTTAATATTTGTTTAATGTTGGTGCCAAATAATAATTTCCATGACTGTTCCTTTACTCTGGATATATGCATGCTTTCTTTCTTTCTTTCTTTTAATCCATGGGAAGAAAAATTTGGCTTTTTTGTGTTAACATATTTTGCTAATTAGTGCTGAAGGGCTTTTGAAGTTAATTCTTTAATTACAGGTTGAAGTAGTTCATATTTATTGCCCTTGAAGTAGCTTTCTCTCTTTCAGAGAATGAAAGTATAGAATGAGGTGGCCCAACTGGCATTGCTTTACAGTAATCTTAAAAAGTATGAGAAAGAAGGAAAGACAAAACAGAGATATCAATGCCATACAGCAAAACAAATACTAGCGTTAAGAATACAAAAGATTAGGTAATTTCCCCTAACTTTATTTAGAATGACAGTGTATATAGAACTTTCATAAAGGCAATTTCCATGAATTCAGTGATCTGTTAACTTGCTTCAAGGCTTCTGGTGCAAGCCTTTCATGTGGTTGTCTTCGAGAATTTCAAATGCATTTATGGTTCACTTCAGGCAGAAATTACTTGCAAACTGTTCTTAATATATATGGTCAGTTATGTCTTGGGTGATGAGAGATCTCCTGCAGTACTCTCTGCTCAACTCCAGCTCTTCAGTTGTGATTGTTTTCTTGGCATGGAAGGAAGTTTTCTGCAAAGCCCATTAAAGCTGATTTGAGTATTAACTATAAGTGACTAGTATAATATGAAATATTCCTTTAGAAGCCAAGTGTTTTGTATCCGTACTGCTATCTGAGGGAATATATAGATTTTTGTTCCAGTGTTTTGGCTGTCATGCAACAAAACTAATTAGTTATTTTCAGGAACTTTCTTGGCATTCTGCTTAGCTTTGGAACAGTTGAGTAGAAAATGCAGAGGCATTCTTAGGCTTGAAATACTTTTTACAATTTCAATACGATTTTGTATATATTTTAATTCATTTATATATAAAATATTGTTCACACTTGAAGACTTATGAGGGCCAAGGACTCCAAAAGTGGGGAGCGAGATTGAGATTGATTTATGTTTTTGTATCAGTACAGACCTCAGCTATTTGTAAGCTCTCTCAGAAATGGCATAACTTACAACTTATTACGTTTGCAAAGGCTGGTACTTTGTGCAAAATAGATTTTAAAAGGAAAAAAAAGAAAGCTCTTCACTCCTGAAATACAGCAGTGGCTAGAATTGTGTTAAAGGTAAATGGACAAAGGAAAGGCAAGGCACAGGAGGAAAAGGAACAATAAACAGATGCGTGATTAGACCTGATTCCATACTCTGTGTCAACAAAAAATACATTCTGCAAGTGGCTGGTAAAATGAAATCCTTTGCTTTGTGATTAAATTTTGGATTACTTTAAGTCCAAGTTGCTTGCTAGATATGTGATTCAAGGGAAAAAGAAAAAGTCCATGAGCTGTCAGTCCAGCATTGTTCTTTTGGTACTTATCCAGCTAAAAGCTCTTAGCACAGTTGCTGTTTCTAATACGCTGTAAGACTATGCTCTGCAGCACCAGAAGATTAAGAAAAGGAGATTAACACCAGCACAGTTTTGCCAGATTACATCAAAGAAACTGGCCATTGGACCTTGTTCTGCAAGCCCGCAGGTTAAACTAATACCTAAACTAGCATCTAATGGTCAAGTGGTGAAGATCATACTTACTAACAGTGGTAATTTTAAAACACACAATAGTGGCTGTAAATCTACATGGGGTCTATAAAAGGAAATACATGGATGCAGGTGCGTCTTACAGATACTTTTGTGTTCTACTGTCATGTCATATGAGTGGTTTTGTGTTTTAAGTTTTTAGTTATCTAAAAATTGTCTTACAGTATCAGGTTATTACTCAGATCAGAATGAGTGAGTTTGAATGTGATCAGTTTCTCAAATACTACATTTTCCCAGCACTCTCTGAACTTGCCTTTGAGGTCTACTCCCTGAGGTATTTTTCAATTCTCATAATTTCAAGGAAGATTCTGAAATCAGACTGTTAAAGAATGATGTGTTAGAGTATTTCTAATCTGAATCATTCTTATCATCACTTTACAACTTTTGCCTTGTGACAGTTGTATTGGTGTAACTAACGGAGCAGTGAATGTTGTTGTCATGATGGAGATGAGCAGTGCAGGAATTTGTCATCTCTGCTTCTAAGGCATATTGTGCTATTCTTTATTTGCTCTGGTAGCTGGGATTTCAGTCAGGATGTGAAAAGAGAACAAGAGGCAGGGGAGGAAGAAAAGAAGTGAGGATGTGAGGAAAGAGGCTAGTTTGACCAGTAATAGAGTCAAAAAGGTTTATACATGTCTGAAAAAGAGAAAAAGTTTCTTTATAAAATTAATTCTGTGTTAAAACTGAACATTCCAGAGAAGGTTTAAAAAGAATTCTTGGTCCTCTTGGCTGTATTTTATAATTCTTCTTAAACTGAATATCCAGAGATTCAGATTTTGAAAATTAGGCGTAAAGTCTTGTAATACCAGGCATTGAATACCATTGAAATGTTTTCAGGGTTTTGCATACAAATGCTAGTTTTGCATCAAAGCTGAGGCTCTGAATATGCATGCTGAGGAAATGAGTCCTTAAACCTGTAATATATGCTCAATTAAATGAATTTTAAAAAATTGTTTCACCTGCTAATGTGATTGAAACTTTAAAGAAATAGGGTAGCATTCCTTGGTTTCAGTTTTACTTTGTTATTCATTTCACCTAATTACTATCAGGAATTCCTGGTGGGATTTTTTTTTCCCTTTTTTTTTCTTACTTTTTTCTGCATTATATCTTTACACACTCTTCCAAGTTTGAACATCATGCCTTCTTTCTCTCTTAGGGTGTACCTACGCCATCTGTTCTTGCAGTTAGTTATAAAATGTATTGTCAAAGAAGGCATTGCAGCGTTGCATCTGCTGTTCCTTTGATAGCTCACTGGTGTCTTACGTAAATACTGGAAAGTAACAGAATGGCATTTTGTTACATCACTTCCATGTAGACTTTTTCAAGTGTTATTTGACAGTACCTGTGACTAAATGATTTTTAGAGTTAAGAATAAGGTATTGTAATGTTACAAAGGAATATTTTTCACTTACTGGATTTTTTTTTTGTTGCTTTTTGTTTTTTTTTTTTTAATAACATGGAAAGATGTGTAAGGTCACTTCAGGTAGTCATTCACACCACCTGTGAATGCTGCATTTGGCTGTGAAAGCCCAATCTCCATCTCAGTATTGTGTTCACAGAAGATGAGATTCCAAAATATTAAGTAGGCAACTTATAGTTCCCAATGGTTTAGTTTTAAATGCTTCAAGCTTTGTGTTTGCTTTAAAACAAATCCATGTTTTTACAACTGCTTGCTTATTTTTCAAAGCCAAAAGTGATTAAATACTAGGTACAATTAAAGAAGCTTGAATTGTTTACAGACTGAAAATCAATCTTATGTTGAGACTCTTGTTTGGGTTTACTTTGTAGAAGTTATGGATTCTAAAAGAAGTTAAAAGGTTGTCAAACGTTAAAATGCTACTGACCTAGTAAGAAACAAACTAAACAAAATTAATTTGAGTTGATGTAAGGTTCTCTTTTGGAATAATTCTTGAGCTTACAATTTTATTTTCATCATGTTATAGTGAAATATTTTCACCTTTTCCAATTGTTTTATCTTGTATGTGTGAATTTGGAATTTAAACTTGATAATGGCAGCAAAAAATCCTTAGCTGATACAATTATGTATTTTTGTATGTACCATTAAGTTAAGGAAACATTTTTGTGTTTGGATGTTGATTGTTAATAGTCTTTCTTCTAGCTGACATATTTTCAAGATGGTTTACCAGTATATATTGAATGTTAACTAATTTCATGTGCTACAGATAGTATCTGTGATATTTCCATTTGAAGGAACTCTACTTTTTAATCACAATGCAACATTCAAGCAAATTGCAGTTGTCACTGCTGCCTAGGACACTCTTAATGTGAAAAGATCCAACTTGAGCATAGAAAATGGACGTTAATGCTTCTTCTTTACTTCTTTGCTGTTGTACTTCTTATTGTAGGTGAGATTTCCAAAAGTGCATGGTTCACTTAGGATCGCAGTTCTTGCTGAGGTTTCTAAAAACTCATTATTCACTCAAGAAAGGTAGTGATTTTGAAAGCTGTGGGGAAACTGATGTATAAATGTTGCAGATCAGGATGTGGAGTCTTAGTACAGCTTCCTGGCTTCTTACTGAATGCTTCACGAGAAACATTTAGGACCATAATAACATTTTTATAATCTTGACCTATTGTAAATCTTCCTGATACTAAAGATGTGGCCAGTGTTTGATTGCATGACACTTACAGGTATGTGCACTAAGTATAAATGTGTTGATGTTATTCTATATTCATGAAATAAATGTAAATGTCATCTCTTTTCTTTTAAGGAAATGATCATCGACAAGGTTAATGGACAGGTTGTCCCTCGGTACTTGATATATGACATTATTAAGTTTAATGTAAGTATTTTCAGTTATTGCTTTTATCATTAGTTATTGATTCTCATTTCTATTTTAATCTTATTTTTATAAGTAAGAGCTTCAGAGTAAATTTAAACACCGAAAGTGTTTGGGTATTTTGTAACTTGATAACAAGCAGTGCATCAGAATTAAGATTGAAAGCAGCCTTACAATAGATGTTGATTTGTTTCCACCTGCTCAAGAAAACATGGTGGTTTGAAACAGTCCGCTAAACACTGTTGGAAAACTTGCCATTTCTAGAGCATGTTTGAACTATTTAGGCAGTGAAATTGAGAGGGGGTGGAGAAGTTAGCCTGTAAGTGGTGTATTTGTTACCAGAGCATCACAGTGGTCCTTGTTAGGATGCTCCATCACCTTTTTCTCAAATTTCTCTTTGAAACCAGGCAACTGGTCCTCTGTTAAGTCCTCAACAGCAGGCTCTCCTGTTTACACTGGCTATAGGGCAAAGAGCTTAGCCTGGCTTTTCTGTGTCCAAGTTAACTAAATACCATGAGCAGTGTTGCTTTTTATGAGCAGAAATGGTGAGAAGGTACGTTTATTCTTAAAGCTGTATGTTTAAAGTTTCAGCCTAAAAACCAAAGATCCCAGACTATAAATAGTTGTGTTCAATTTGCCCCTTGCAGCTCTGGCATTTGAAAAGTTAAGTGCTTAAGAGACAAATGTCCATTTGAGATTTAAGAGAAGTAGAGGTCTGCTAGTAATGGATCAGCTGGAAGTAAAAGTAAGGGTTTTCATTTTATGTACAATACTATGATTTTGGGAGAACATAATGGAATCATGGAGCTCAGTCCCAGTACATCACAGGATCTTTCTTCAGACTTAGTCAGGATTTCATCTGAGTATGACCTAGAAGAGGAAAGGAAGTCACCTTTAAACAAGGATGATGTGATCATCAGGAGAGAGTGCTAACAGAAACTTAACAGTGAGTAGAGGCTATGGAAACAAATGAAGGAGAATAATAAGGGAGAAAAATGAGAGAAAGTGATGGACAAAACCCTACCTTTTATAAATTTTAATCACATGGTTATCGGTGAGGCTTATTGTTACTTCGCTTTTCAATTTTGCTGTGGTATATCAGGAATAAACAACAGCAGCCTTCTAGAAGTAACTGAAGGAAAACAAGAAAATAGACTGGTTGAAATATGTACTGTGTATTTGGCTCTAGATGTTTACACAGAAAAAGTCTTAGGAAGAAGGAAAAAATAAAAATTGGGTTTCAGTGATTGGGAGAGACCTATACTGGAATTCTTAGGGAAAACATGGATATAATCTATCTTGGCTGTCTCCATGATAAATTTTGTATTGAATTCTGATGTTTATCACCTATAGCTGCTGCAAAAGTCAGTCTTCAGGGATGCTGATGGAACCGTTTGACTTCATTTCTTTTTAATCACTCTTTCTGTGACAGCTAGTTTCTCGAAGCTTGTGGTAATGCATCCCATTGTGTTATAAGAGATGCCTATGTCAGGAAAACCAAAAGATTCTTCAGGAGATTAAAAAAGATTTTTTTCTTGTCATCCTTTTTAGTCTGAATCATGATGTTGATTGTTATTAATAGCAACTCAAAATATGACATTGCTCTGTCACTCCTTTCATCTCACATGCTAGAATCAAATTCATAGAAAGGAAGCTGTATGCTAGTGAAATAAGCCCACCTTTTGACCTCAAGTCTTTGATGAAACCCAGAGCAATCCCTGCTTTTTCTTTTCTGCTTCACTTGGTTCTTTCTATAAAGAGCAACTCAGAGTACATAAAATCATCTCTCAAAGCCCACCCTGAGAGGCTGCATACACCTATTCTAAGAAATAAAACTGTGCAAGGGGCGGGGTCCTGCTACTGAAACTTCATCCCCTTTTTAAGTAGTTAAAATGGTCCCTGGCACAGTTTTGGCCCTGGCTGGCTACAGTGCTCTTGAGCAATTCTCAGGAATAGTTTAAAGTTTAACATTGCTCAGGGACCATTATTCGCAGGTGTTCTGAGATGTCCTCATCCTCTTTTGGAGAGTGAGAGTATGAACGTGGTCAGACAGCTGGTGGCTTCAGGGCCAGAGATGAGGCCTTTGCCATGTTGGTTCACCGGTGTAGTTGTACCCAGAGCGTCTTCTAGTTCACAGACTTGGGGCTTACCTCTCTGAAGTTCAGAAAGTGCTGTTTTGAGAAATGTCAGGTATTCTGTTGTCAATATGCCTTGAGGGACGTAGGGCAGAGGACAAGGTGGCTCCTTACGTTGAAAAGAAGAGAGGAAATAAGGTGGAATAAAAAATAACAGTATATCATGACATACGGAAGAATTCTGTTATGGAGAGTAAAGGAAAATCCAAGAAGCATCAAAACTAGTATGCCACTTCTGCTTGTCTATGGAGAAGATGGTACCAATATGGGAAAGATGTCGTTATCCTGTCAAGTCGTGTTTGGCATGTGAAATGTTTCTAGAAGTAGAAATCAGTTGTTACACAGTTTATCTTGTCTTACAACCTAAATGGAAATTTTTTTCTAAGAAAATTTTCGCTAAGAAAATTTTTCTCATTGAAAAATGACAAATTATTTCTTAAAAATGCATGTATTTATTTGGCTTTTAAAATTTTAATTGAGGGTTTTTTTTGTCCACATTTATGTCACTGGTTGTGCATGTGCTCTGCACACATGAAATTTGGATTTTTCATATTCCTCTGAACATAAAACGCTAATTCCTTATGGTGTTTAGTCTTAATGAGTACAGAGCTAAATCCCTGCAATGCCTGTTACTTTTCAGCTTTCTGATTTGTGTCTGCATGTAGTTGAGTTCATTATTATAATAACTGTAACTGTATGGCATTACCTCTTTCACCTGTATAGTGAATAAAAAGTTCAAATTTGGTGGGTAATTCTAGTGGAGCAGAGGAAGCTGACAATAGAGTAATTAACAGCCCCAGAAGTAAATACAAGTAAATCCAAATCCCTATTCATCAGAAAAAATCCACAAAAGAACATCTTCATTCTCCAGTCGTCTTTGAGACAGCTGTTCCTGAGAAACCTTGTTCTGAGAGGCTTTTTCTCATTATATTTATATAGCTCATGATATATATACCGATATATATCATATTCAATAGCTACATATACATGTATAGACACTAAACTTAAGCAACTACTTTTTTCTTTAGTTAAGTAATAAAAGCTAATACTGGCATAATGTAGGATCTGATTAATGCATTCTTAGCAAAGATGCTGAAAATAAATAGTACTTTCTTTTTCCTTTCTAACCCTGGCCTTTAAATTTTTAAACTCTAGCCAAGTTTTCATGAGACCAGATTGCAATGGTAAGAATAGACTGAATGCTTGAAAAAGAATAATTATTTTAATGTTTAGAAAGGAGATAGAATTTTGATTAAATTTCCTAATGCTCTGTGCATTAAATTAAGTCAAGATCAAGATTTCTTTGGTTGTCATTATGCATAACAATGCTGTAGCTATTAGATAAAATTTGTCATGGTAAACAGATATGCTGGTCATAAATCCTGCCCACAGCCAATGTGCTCTTTGAATTCATGCATGAAAATTTTTTGTTTTAAATCCCTGTAAAATATTACCATGTCTGACTTTTCCGTTACAAACCTCATTTTAAAGTGATATAAAGCTCACAGTACATGCTGTCTCATTTATTAGCCTATTAACCTTATCTTAAAAATGTACTGTGAAAATTTTGAGGGCACAATTCAGAGATGCAAGCGTTTAATTGCATCTTTTCTGTTTACAAAGGCACCTGGCTGCCAGTGACCCTTCCGCTCTTACTTTTAATTCTGAGGTTATTTCTCAAATGGTACCACGTCAAAATACAAATTTAAAATGCTTTTGTTACTAATAGTACCCTGGAAAATGAGGATGCCGTGCATGTGTCTCCCGGTTTCGGCTGGGATAGAGTTAAATTTCTTCCTAGTGCTGTGTTTTGGATTTTGTATGAGAAGAGTGTTGATAAAACACTGATGTTTTCAGTTGTTGCTAAGTACCCTGCTGGTCAAGGACTTTTCAGCTTCCCACACTCTGCCAAGTGCACAAGATGTTGGGAGGGAGCATAGCCGGGACAGCT
>NW_009217496.1:0-116646 GCF_000690835.1 Fulmarus glacialis
CTATGATTCTATGATTCTATGATTTTACTGAATATTGAAGGCATGCTTAGTTGAGGAAGTACCACAATAGCTTGCTAGGAAGTTACACACTACACTTGTGATGGAATTAAAGCTTGTGTTCACCTTTTTCTCCTGTTTTGTATAGAAAACCAGTCTTGTCTGCTGAAAAGAATTTACTTTTACCCTTGGGGAGCTACCAGCCCCTATGCTGGAACTTACTGCTGCGATGCAGCAAGTATGTCAAAGAGTGGCTATTGCACAACCTGAAGGTCTTAAAAACAGTGAATAAAAAAATCTTCAGAGCCTTGTTCTGCAGAAGATGTGTTCTTCTAGTCAGGAACTGTAACACAACCACTTATTTTTAATGTTTATTTCAGTTTTGAAAGAAAACTTAGACACCATGCAACACAAAGGTGTACATCCTGGGCTGGGGGAGCGGGGATAATCTGTAACCTTACAGGGAATTTTAATGCTTGTCTTCAACATTCTTGGCAAGAGTTGGGCAACTATATCTACTTGTGATCTTTAAAAATATCTTCTGTGCTTTTTTGGGGGATTATGCCAAACAAAGACTGGAGAATGAAATTTTGTATTTGGCTTTATAAAAATACACTAACCACAATTGAAATCAGCCTCTTGTGGGGTACTGTGATGTTTAGAGTTGCTCTCCTTTGAGTAATACATAAAACTGAGGATCTCCTCAGGTAACTTTGTGTTCTTTGGGGCTCATTATAAAAGTAGTGAGATTAGCTTCTCCGTCCTGACTGAACTTCAGATCTGTTAATGACGTATTACCTACTTAATTTTCCACTGCATCTTTGGTTATTAAGAAAGGTACAATTTTTTCACCACTTCTACAAACTGTAAAGTAGTATTCATGTAATGGTAAAAAATGGCTGCATTTCAAGCCACAGGTGATTGTGTTTCAGACGAGTTTATCAAAATACTCCTGCCGAATTGTAGATCAGTTAGTTTACAGTTTAGTTTGGGATCCTTCATGATAAAAATGTACTGTGTGTGGTCCTCATCCAATGCCCAGTTAAATGGAGAATGTAGTTACATTACAAGCAGAGAAGAGGATTTGAAGGAATACTAAATGTGGCAGTGTATAAAAATATGTGCGGCTTCTTGCCAGTGTGCAAGCAAACTTACAAAATCTAAAGATGCAAATATTTAAAAGATGTATATAGAAAGGAAAATTTACACACCAGTGTAGAAAGCTTTAGTGATAGTGAATGATTATATTAATTTGACAAGGAATAGGGTTGACTAAGCCCCCTTATACATGTTAAGCAATATGTTTAATGAGAAAACAGAAATAGAAAGTCCTATGAGTGCCAAAATCATGTCACTGCCAGAACGTAAACTTTTGCATTTTCTGACTCCTGTTGATTTATGGTACTAGTCCAGCAAGTAGCACATAAATTGAACAACAACTTTAATGTAAGCGCTTATGCATGTACTTAAATATTTAACTAATTTAGAGCCTAGTTGTTTATATTTAAGAGTGGCATTGAGTGGCTTTTGCATTTCATTTCCTAGACGTGAAAAAATAATAACTGCTAAGGTGATGTAAGGTCTATTTGTATTGTGGACTAGAGCATAAGTCATCTCAGTAACGTGTGTGTGGTCTCTGTGGCCAAGTTTTTGTTTGACTTCATGGAGCCACTTCACTCAGGTTGTTAAGTCCAAATCCCTGCTGTGTCCAGTAAGGACATGACAACTTTCCCATAAACCTTTCTATCCCATTACAAAGTGACTTTTTTGGAGACCTCCTTTTCCTGACTCCTTTTCTTCCTACACACCTCAGGAGCTAGCCTGGAACCAAGCTTGTCCAACCCAACTAAATGGGTGCTGGGCATGTCCCTGTTAACCCATCATTAACCCAAGTATCCTACACTGGATGGAACAGTGTCAACTGCCTCATAAACTCAAGGAAAATGAAATGTAAAGGACAATGTATTCCTGCATAACTGCATTAAAGTCCTGAAACCACTACAGTAGTGTAAGTTTTCTCCGAGTGATGAATTTTTAGTGGAAACAGAGCAATTTGACACACTGTGACACTGATATCTAAATTACTGCAAACAAATGAATCCCCAACCCCCAAAATAAGCACTTGCATACTTACTGTCTTTCCTGATCTGGATAAAAAGACAAATTTAGGTAAATTTGTGGTATGCAAGGGCTTTGCATTATTCATGCAGCTGGTTTTGGTGCTCTTACAAATATATACTGTACTGCATCCAAAAATCCTACACTAAAAGAATTTTAACATTGCAGAGTAAAATATGTTAAAATTGGGAAGTGCCAGGATTAAGTTTGTCTGTGTGACCTTATTTCATCACCTTCGCACATGTTTGTTATAATAAAATGTGCAATAATGTAATTAAAGATTGTGGTATTTTTTTCTCTGTCTAAGACCCCAGCTTTGTTCAATGAAGGTTTTATTTAATATTGCCTTCACATCTCCACCTCCTTGATCCTTGTACTCAATGCAAAATTATTAATTTATTGAGGGACTTTACTAGGAATGGCTCAACACAGAATCTGGATGGTCTGCAAACATTCATGAATTTAACTCCTAGCTGAAACTGGTTGCTATTAATATTCCTTTTTATAGTCCCAAGAGACCAAAGCCAAGGATCTGCTAAGTTTGGACAGCTAATTTAAGGCATGAATCTTCAGGCTGCTTAGCATACAGGATAGTTCTTACATTCAAACCCTACTTCCAATATTTTAATTACAGCATTTATGCAAAAGCGTTCCCAGGCATCTTGGCAGAAAACCATGAATACTTATTAGTGACTAACCTGTGACAAATTTGTTTTCAGTAACTTGCTAGTGTTAAGCAGAAGTGTTGGGGGGCAGCACTAGTAGTTTACTGGAATACCGTTTAACTGCCCTACCCATTAAATAATCCCTCCTTTTCAAGCATCTTCCTGCCACCTTGACTTCAGACCTTCTAAAGTGGTTGACAAATACCCAGGACTTGCACAAACAACAGTCTCTTGGTACATGATCCTGATTCATTCTCAAATGGCCATCTTGTGAACTGAATGAGGCGGGAACCAATTTAGCAAAAGGTTAAGATTCTGTTATCCCAAAACTTTTCAGGGGAAGGGGAAAAGAGTTATAGTTAAACATACATAAAACCTTCTGAAAAGAGAGCTACCTGGTATTAAGGATCTTCTGCAGATTTGAAACAGAAATTTTCAGAGATTTGGCTTTTCCATCTCTTGCTGCAGAGATGACAAAGGAGACAGCTATCACACATAGACGTAAAATCCACAGGCCTTCAGCCATTGTCCTAGACCCTGGAGACACTAACTTGTCTTTAAAAAAAAAAAAGATCAATTTGGATGAAAGAAAAATAATGAGTCTTTTCTCCTGGTTGTGAAAAATGGCACACTATTTTTATCTCTAACTTTAAGTGTAAGTATAAAGTTCAACCTCAATATTTAAAACATGCAAAGTTACAACCAACTGAATCAAGGACTTATGCTAGGGAAGTGTCAAATATTGTTAATAGGGCTACTAGTTCCATATAGAGCATTGTGCTGTTCTTTTTAAACATAAATTAGCAAAAGGCTGAAATGTCACTTAGCAGTGCTTTTGTAGGGTATGTAGCTGGGCATACCATGTAGAATAACGATATTTGTTTCTGCAAAGCAGCATGCAACTTTGTAAAATTTTGAAGGAGATCTCAGATAATGGTTCTATTCCTGCAGAGGTGTTTTAGTTTTCTTTTCAAAGTCGAGTGTCACTGTTATAAAATAAAAGGTTGCAATAGCAACCTTTTGCTACTTCAAGATGTTTTTTCCCACGTCCTAAGAAAAATATGGTTATTTTATTTAGAATAGCATCCTAAGAGCATTACATTTTACTAATTCTCTCGGCTCTTGTATTTATAGGGAAGAGGGCATTGTAGTGGCTTCCAAGCAAGTACTTCTGATCCCAGATGGGTTTGAAACCCAGTTAATATTTGGAATCATGAGTCCAGCAAAATGGAGCTCTCAACATGGGAAATTTCGGGAGGTGACTGAGTTTTAAGTATGTAATTGGGTGTGCTCAAAGTGGTGATGTTCACAACTCTTGGTGCTACGCAGATTGACAAATGGTAGTGAGATCCTAGGCACGTGCCTTTTTGATTAGAAGTCATTAAGGTAAAAGTAGTATATCAAATGTGGAAATCTTGAATCTCTAATATAAGTACTTGCTTCTTTATCAAAGCAAAAATACATTTTGTTGCACTCAGTGACCTTTTGGCAATACACTACAGAAAGCATGTTTTAGCTGAAGCAGAAAGTTGTGTTAAACAGATACTGCGTGAGATTACTGAGAAATCTGGGGGGCTGGGAGGTGGAGGGGGAAAGTATTAAATGTTTTTATTACAAAGTAAGCCTTTTCTCACTATTCTGCATGGTGTATTCATGATCCTCAAAACCTCTTGAACATTTGGGATGTTGAGTTTTTACTAAATCCTGAAACAATCTCACTTTTGTAGCATTACCTATACGATAATGGCTATAATGAAATGGTACAAACAAAAGTGGCGTATGAAGATGTTAAATCCAGTGGAGCTGTTACCTACATTTTACTCCATTATAGACAATATCACAACACAGAAACAGGTTGGAGCCTCCCTCAGGTGTTGTTCCAGATTTTTGGAAAGTGTAGCTAGAGATGAATGGTTATTAATGTTTTGCAAACAGTTGAGATAATTGCTTTGTCTTGATGCCACGTCCTGCTAAATGGAGTTCAGCCAGCTTTTGAATATTAGTTCTTGGAAGTTACAAATTCCTTACATAATTTTACAGTGACTTTAAGGACGTAGACAAATGTGAGAAATGAGATGGCAATCACACAACTTCATACAAGCTCTTCTGTTCCTACAAATGCTTACTGTTGCCATTATTTTTGCCTAGTAATTCATACAAATTCATACCTTACAAATAGTTCCTTCCAGAATTACTGGTGTGTGAGCTGACGCTGTGAAAAGAATTGCTTGGGTCTGGATGCCTTATTTTGTCAGCCAGCTAATATTATTTGTAGACTCTATAGCTATATAATAGCATAAGCACTGCAGTATAACAAAATCACTTTGAAAGAAGGTTTAGAGAAAGAGACAGACTCCTAAACCCCAGGATTATTTGGTTGGCAGAGATAAAAACTCAATCCACCTTCTCAAACACTTATGAATTTTTTGTTAAGAAAAATGAATGAACACACAGCAAACCAGATTTGAAAAGAGAGTATTGTGGTCATTTCTATTTACTTCTCCTCCTCTAATCTGTACTAGTTCATGTCCAAAACTGGTAATCTGTGTTATGGATACTTGAAAAAAAAATAGTTTCCACTTTAAATGAAAAAGATCAATTTAAGGCATGGGAATATAGTTTACAAAAACAGCAAAAGCATTGGATATCCACAGTTTCTTCAAGGAGGGCTGGAGGTAGAGGGAACTCTTGTATTACCTTTGTATTTTTTCACATTTGGTAGAAGTAATTTTCTTTTAGTCTGAATGACCCCCCCTTAATTTTAAGATAAGTTGGAGTCCAAAGAGAAGTTTGGCTTTTTTCACAATTGAGTTACAGTCTCTCTGAAAATAATGATTTGTTAAAGAAATGCTGACAGGCCCTTACCTGATCTGGTATTTGAAATATTTATGGAAATGGTTTAGCTTTCATATTTATGCCCATTTCAATCTCTACAGCAACAAGGGAAAGTTGTGCTACAATCTTAAAAATCAACTGGTTTGACTATTTTTAAAATGTTATGCAAAACATAGAAAGACATGGATCCCAATATGTAAAGACTCATGTGCATAATACATGGATATTTCCACTTTTACCAGGGTCATAAATTGTTCTGATGTCATGGCAATATTCAATTACAAAACCAAACAAACCTTTTATGTCCAAGATTTATGCCTAGCTGAGTTATAATGATGTATCTTCAAAGACAGTAGAAATGAAAAGCTTAGGGATAGACATATAAAGTTACTATTGATAACAGCTTATGGAAAATACTAATGAATACAGTATTATGGGTATAAAAATATAGTTGCACTAAGGGTGAATAAAGAATAATTTTGTTGAATTGAAGGATAAATATTTCTGAAACAACCAGAAGCTGAGCTGTTGGAAGAGATATTTATCAATGAGAAATAGACTTTAAAATTCTCTTCAACTTTTGTGATATAAAGATTAAACATCTTGATGAAACAAACAAAAAGAATCACAGATCTGTACCCCAGGTCTACTAGTTTGGATATAGTGGAGACCATGGCTAAGGTCTCAGAATAGTTTAAATGTCGACCTGACTTTCTTGAAGTCCATGGGATACCTTATCATGGGTAAAGCATGTACATAAATCACAATAGGATCAGATTATAAATTGGCCAGTCATTGGGAAGGGTCTGTTTATTATTTTGGGGACAGTCAATTCACAGCTTCAAGGCCTTTGTCATTGTTCAAACAGTATTCATTTTATGGTTTTTAGTGCATGTTTTCTGCCTTTTAAGTAAATTACATTATTGACTCTTGGAAAAATAAAGATTTTAAAATATCAAGATACCTTTAGAGAAAAAAAATACAATGGCAATGTGAGCTGTGATTTAATTTGATTATATGGATCATGTTAGCAACATTTCACAAGTAATAAATAAGTTGTTTTAGAATGGGATCCACAAAGAGAAATTGGAAACTTAAACTATGCTTCAATACTTTAGTGGATCCCTACTACTTAAAGAAAGAGGGCAACAATTAAAACTGTCTAAAATGATGCGTGCAATTCTCTGATTATTTCCATTACTCCTATTGGATAAAGCCTTCAGAAGCTTTTTTCTGGGATTTTGTCAGAATTGCAATGTCTTGCACCTGGGGAGAAATAGCCCCATGCACCAGTGCAGGCTGGGGAATGACCAGCTGGAAAGCAGCTTTGCAGAAAAGGCCCTGAGATCTTGGTGGACAACAAATTGTCCATGAGCCAGCATTGTGCCTTTGTGGCAAAGGCAGCTAACAGCATCCTGGGCTGCATTAGGAAGAATGTTACCAGCAGGTCAAGGGAGGTGAGGTGATCCTTCCCCTCTCCTCAGTACTTGTGACATCGTATCTGGAGTGGTGTGTCCAGTTCTCGGCTCCCCAGTACAAAAAAGACATCAACATACTGGAGCAAGTCCAGTGAAGGACCACAGAGACATTTATAGGACTGGAACATCTCTTATGTGAGGACAGGCTGAGAGAGCTGGGACTGTTTAGCCATGACAAGATAAGGCTTGATATGTATAAATGGGAGTGTATAAAGAAGATGGACCCAGATTCTTCTCAGTGGTGTCCAGTGAAAGGACAGAAAGCAATAAACACAAATTAAAATACAAGAAATCTCATTTAAACATAAGGAAAAACTTTTTTTGTTGTCACGATGATCAAATACTGGAAAAAGTTGCCCAGAGAGGTTGTGGAGCCTCCATTCTTGGAGATACTCCAACTGGACACAGTCCTGGGCAACTGGCTCTAAGTTGCCCTACTTGAGCAGGTTGGACTAGACGACTTCCAGACGTCCCTTCCAACCTCAACTATTCTGTGATTCTACGAATCATCTCTGCTAACATAGAAATCTTTTGACTTTGATTAGCTCTTAATGTCCAGTATAAGCTTTTCATGTAACTGCAGACACAACAGTCAGTCATGTTTTTCTAACACAAATCACTACCTCATTCATGAGTGACACTTCTGTGGAATTCAAGTGGATTTGCTCCACTTGTGTCCTTTGAACGGGTAAGCTTGACTTCCAGATTCGCTGAGTTTCAGAACATCTTTTTCCTTTTTGTTTCAACTATCCCCAGCCAGAGCTGATACTTCCTCAAACTCTTTCTGGAAAGTTTTGTCCAAGTCCTTTATTCAATAACTACAGAAATGTATTGTCAGATTACCTTTTTATTTATTATTCCTAGTCTTATATAAGCTGCTGCTCATTATCATTTTTATTGAAAAATGCCTTGGTTTTTGCCTATCTCTTTTCTCGGATTCGCCTCTATTTATTTGTCCAATTTCCTGACATCTGACCTTTTGACCTTTTAGAAAAATGTGTTTATAATCTAATCTATTTTTGTCCACTGATTTAGGATTTCTAGTCTAAACTTAATTCACCCTAGTAGTGTGCTGCGATTTTACTCGCCTCTTTTGTCCGTGGCCTCTGGGCTTAGAAAATGTTCAAACACTCAACGTTAAATCAAATAAACTTTAAGCAAGGGAAAATGGCTACTTTTTTTTCTTCTGAAATGTTGGTGAGTTGGGTTGCTGTCCTAACCTCCATTTCAATGCTTCATCCAAATAGCTCAGAAGAGAGAGGATTTGGAATTTCTTTGGCTTACTGACTAAACCTCTTACCTGTTGTGATCTGTAAGATACATCTGCATCTCTACAAGGTAGATGCAGGAGAAATTCCATCACTATCTGTATTTCCTGCATTGCTAGCTGTATGACTAAATAACTCACAGATAGACTAATGACAGTACTTTTTTTTATATCTAAAATTAAACTTCTTTGAGCTGAGAAGACTGAGATAAAACTCAACCCTTTCAAAATAGACATTATGAACAAATAATGAAAAACATTTTCTAATAACATACTACTGGCAAACTGATCTTGCCATAAATAAATTACCAGCAAAACAATAAATGAACTCCATGTGTGCTTGGTATTGGTGTATTTGCTGGAGATTAATGTGATTTTTTTTCCCCATTTGGTTCAAGTGCAAACATACAATGGGATGATTAATCAGATGTCAATGGGACTATACCATTTAGTTATTCTAGGATAAAGATTTGTGGTTGAAACTCAGCAAGGCTTTTGAATGAGTACCTAACTTTACAGCTTATGAGCAACTCTTCCAGCAAAGGTAACAAAAGTGTTTGTTGGCTCAAAGGTTAGGTATGCACTAAACTGTGTGGTTGAACTTGAGCCGTGTATAGCTGTATGAAAAGCCCACTAATGCCAGTGGAATATTCTCAGCGACCTCACCAGGGCTGTATTAAAATGAACATGTTGGCCGCCTTATATCTCCTCATTCAGGCTATTTTCTAAAACCTTTCTGTGCTTAGCAAATTCAGGCTTGGTAAATCCTCTCTTGTCACTTAGTTGCTTTAGACTCTATTTTGCTTACCTAGACATTTCTGAAGATTGACCCCCATGCTTACAGCTGCTGGTAGGCTGTGATGGGGCAAGAGCAGCTGTATGGAGGGAGAGCTTAGCTGCGCAGGTCTGCACAGCATGTCTGGACTGCTGAAAGCCATAAGGGTGTTTGGCTTGGTATGTGGAACGGCCAGTCCTAGCTGTTCTGCGTCTGCTTCACAAAATGTCACTACACGTGTGTGTTGCACTAGGGCTTTTAAAGAAGTCCTAGTTTATCCCTGCTACTGGCATATACAGTTTACTCCACTTCCTGTTGCCTGAACAAATCATGTAGAACCAACCCCACCCAAGTAAAACCTTTTTTTCTTTTTTTTTTTCTTACACTAACACAAAGGTGTCCAATGTTAAGGCACTTCCCCTTTTGCAGTCAGAGATAGGAGGCAAACGTATCCTGGTGTATAGACCACTCTCTGTTCTCCTTCACATCATTATCATTGACTGGGAACTCTGTACTCTTCAAGGAAATAAGTTTGTTCAGCTGTTTTCTCTCAGATTTGCACCCCATTTCTTTCTTCTTTTCATGCAAGAATGGGATCTTGATAAATTACTTCACTGTGTGTCATATCTATTGCTTGAGCAGTTAGCAAGACTGTTCCCATTAGGTGGTAAAACTGCTGAGATGAGTCAGGTGTTACTTTAGAAAGAAAGTACTCATTCTCTTGCTTTCATGTATACAGTGGAAATGAAGGAGACAGGAAAGTTTCCTTGCGTAGCTATCCAGCTCTGCTGCAAGAGAAACATTGTCCCTAAAATTAGAAACTCTACCTCTTGGTTTCCTCACACTTGCTCAGGTTTTCTCATAGCTTTCTTCACTGAGCTGCATGGCCCACCCATTGGACCCAGCCAGTGCTCTGACCTCTGCATTTGCATTACTTCTTGGCCAGCTTGACACAAACTCTCCTGAGACTTGGTCTCGGGGCAGTGGTTGCAATTGTTTCAGCTCCTCCCATGTGAAATGTATTTTTCTTGCTTCTTCAATCACCCTGAATGAAAAAAGCTCAGCATATACATCAAATGTAAGCAGGTCAGTGATTGATGACAATCATGAACAACTTCCTGAGTGACGCTGACAATTTTTATTCCTTTATATTACCAATGCTTTGGGATACCAACCAAGATCAGGACTCAACTGTGCCGGTCTCTGTACAAGCCCCAAATGAAAAATGATTTCTACTGCCAAAGGGTCTGACAAGCTCAATGAGCACTGTAGGCAAGGCGTTCATATGTAGAAGGTATGATGTACAAGTAAGCTGGCGACTGGGAGAGTTTTAAATCTTGTGCTGGTATTATTGTTATTTTAAATTATGGCTCAGGAGGTAGGACCACTATTATCCAAACAGAATAGATGCATCTCCTTGGGCCTTATTTGATTAACACCAAACAAGGAGCACTGGTATTTTCTTGTTACTTTTCACCTTTCTGAAAGATGAATATGTATTGTAATCTCTGTAGTTTAAGCAGGGAAATTTTTATCTGCCCACGTGCTACAACTGCTTCACTTCACTCAGGCACAGATTCTAATACCATACCCTTACTCATCTCCCTTCCCAAATAAAGATCAACAGTGCCAAGGCCACATACTGCCCTTGATAGCTATGAAGAATCACACTGAATATCAGTGTGTGTACTTCATGCAAATTTAAACCCAGCTATGACTCAGCATTCCAGTTGCATGTTTTCTGAAACAAAGTGATGTAGTAGGTGTCTGCTTGTGAACAGCAATATAACTTGCTTATTCCTTAAACTCTACCAGCTTTTTTAGTCTTTTAAATTCCAGTAACTAGAATGATTTCTGTATGCATTGAAAAATTACAAGTAAGAAGAAAACCTAGAGAACTGACCAAAATGCTGTTTCAATAGTATGTGTTTATACTGTGTATACTAATACACCTTTGACTTGTTATTTGGGCAATAGTGAAATAACAAGATGACCATCGCTGCAAGTTTAACAGAGGGTCTGTCACATGTAGGGTTATTTCATGCTTAAAGATGCCGATTTGAAGAAAGATGGGTTCCTCATTTATTCTTTAACTCACTTTCATGGAGTTTGTATTTAAAAGAGAAATGTGGGGGTAGATAACTTTATTCGGTTTCTACTGAAGAGCCTCCATGTGTTAGACCCACTACTCTAAATTATTAAGTACTGAGGAGAGGCTCTTTTGTGTTGTATGGAAAGTGACATCCATAACACCTCTTAACAGCAACAGCAGTTGTGTGTGTCACTTGCTGTGAACTTGAATGGGAATTTAGTTGCCAATGACAAGCCGTGTGTCCTCTATAGTGTTTGTTCTCTGCCTGTGAATAACTCCATGCAAGTTCAGCTGGAAAGAGAAAACAGGTTTCACATGTTTACCAGGATACACAACAACGATTGGTTTTGTTTTGTATCTCAAACTTGGTAAAATGGTACTCAGCATAGCTTTCTGAATGACTGGTTTTAAGAGGCTCCTGCCTTTTAGTGCTAATTGCCATCTTTCCTCAGAGCACAGTCCTACAGCAGGTTGAGTGGTCACAACTGAAGCCAAAGCTCTGGAGGGAAGAAGAGAACAAGTGTCAGGGATGAGGGAACAGCAATGGGGTGTCCTGAAGATGATCAAAAGTCAGTACGTAAGAAGATTGAGGCATACTTGCTATAAACTGTTGTCCTTTAAATATTAGATTAGTAGAATTTGGTGGAAAAAAGACAACCTGCTTGGAGGTGTTTAAAATGGCCTCAGCAAATCATGCAGGAAAGAAAGAGGAGATGGTACTGACTTGGAGACATAGCCTGTCAGTGAGAAAATGAAGCAGAAATTGAAGGGTTGTTGAGTTCTGTATTGCCCTATGGAGGAAAATGAATATGTGAAATAGTCATATCTAGCACTGCTATGATAGGAAGTTCTTACCTGGAAGTAGATAGATATTTCTTAGCTGTTGTGAATGGACTTTGAATCCACCTTTATCTGTCCCTTTCTATAACTACTTCCAGCAATCTCTGGCATGAGTTTTAAAAGTGGGAGAACTGTTCCTAAGAAGTAATCAAGTGATGCATGGCTTCAATTCCATCCTTCTTTTTGTGAGCAAATTGCAAGATTTCCTAAATGGACATCTTTCAGCTTTACTGTATTCATGTACCACTCATTATATGTGACATTTGTGAAGTCTGCTGAGCATGTTGTCATGACATGACAATGCAGTCTTACAGGGTTAAAATGTCATGATGGCATGGAATATAATTAGGAGAAGACTTTCTTATTTTGATAAGCCGTAGTTGAGGCTCTTGTAAATTAAAATGTGTATCATTTCCTGCACGTTAAACTAGCTGCAGATCTGGGATTGGCATTTACATTCACCCTGCAATTGGAGCTGATAGAATGATTCAAAAGGGATTTGTGAGTAAGTGTGTTGAGCTGATGTGCTCATTAGAGTGGTTATGTGGTATCAGGAAGCCTAGAAAGTGCAGCGGCAAATGGACAGCATGGCATGCAGCAATGTTACTTCTCCTTCAGCAGTTACACCCTGTCTCTGATAAAGGTCAGCACAATTTAGCTTGTTACCCACATTGCTGAAGTGCGTATGTAATGGAGAAGAAGGAGAAAAAATTACCATCTTCCTCCACGTTGCCCTTGTACTACTCAAAAATATGCTTAACAGAACAGTTCTAAGTATTTAAGACCATATTCAGACCATACCCCCAAAACCCCAAACTGATTCTTTCTTCTAATATCCTTTCTTACGTCCCTTCCCCTATTCCAGCAGATTCATGTCTGACAAATTCATGATGCTGAACTCTGCATATCTGTTGGATATGGAGGAAAATAAAGACTGTGGTATTTAGGTTACGGAATGAAATTTACAGCAATTGCAACTACTTCCAGCTGAGGAGCGAACTGTTAAGCTGTTTGGTTTGGGGTTTTTTCCCCACCTGGTTTGAGTGCATCAACAATGCTTTTAAACACCCCAATAAACAAACATGCATGAAGGAGTGAGTCATGTTGATGCAATTCTGCAGTCTTGTCTTCCAATGCTTTCAAAACAAATGTCTGGAGTATTTGAGCACTCTCCTCCTCCCCTACCTCCTAACTTGCATCTTATAATTTTAAGTAATTCTCAATAAACATTGTTGCCCATCTAAACATCCTGCTCAATAGAATTATAACATAATATTACATGCTCTTCTGGCTCAGTGTATTGATAAAAGTAAGTGCATGTTGCATCAGTGTAGGAAGAGCTAGAAAACAGCAAGCACTGCAGTCCCTGCTGCATTCTGAAAGAGTTCATACAATGAAGTCTGAAGAAGTTCACAGAGATGGGCATCTTCCAGTGGAGCCAATGTCCCTCCATGAGGTAAATGCTTAATTGTAGAGCTGTTTCCATGATTAGATTTTAACTGATCTTTGCAGTATTGATTCTTCTTATGTAATGATTATTTTCTCCTAGCATTTTTGCTTTGGGTTTTTTTTTTGTTGTTGTTTTTGTTTTTTTTTTTAATTAAAAAAATCGGTTATTACCAGTATCTTACATACTTTGGAATTACTTTTGGAGGACTGAAGACACAAAATAATAAATCAATTCTGTTTTGGGTATGATGTTTCATTTTTTTTTCCATCATTTTCATCTTCTGGACAAAGTTAGAAGAGAACAATTTTAATGATTTCTTTTCTTTACTAGAAAGAACATAAATATTCTTTAATAGAATAATACATGGAATATAGAGTACTCTGTAGTATCTTTTATCACAGCATACCCATACTCTACAAATAATTAGTCTTGTAGAATCCCTTTTGAAGACCTGAAAGCAGATGTCAGAAGTTCTGAGATACGTTCCTGATTTGGTAGTGTTTCCTATGGTTACACTGCATAATGTGTTTACTCTGTAATGTATTGGACCCATTTGTGAAACAGATATAATGGAGTGAAAGCAACATTAATATATGTTGCTGGTTATGGTGCCATTGCCAGACAAACTTGGGTAGTTTCACTGAAATAAATGAAACTACAAAGATTTACATCAGATCAGAGCTAGGTCTCTTGAAAAGGGTGGAGGTTAATGAAATACATAATTCTGTACATAGAAAACTTGCAGAAAAAGCAATGCTGTGGACTGTGCAGGACAAAGAGAACTGTTTTCTACCGTTGGTTGATTCCTCTTCAATTCACAGCAATGTGACAACATTTCCATTTAAAAGCATTCAGCATCAGTTCTGTAGTAACCCACGTGTTCATGTTTTGAAACAGGTTTTCACCATATATTGTCAAACGCATTAAACTTCTTAAAGCAAAAGTGGGGGAAAAAAAAATCCGTCTTCTTATCAACATGTTGTCTAATTGTTTTCATGCAAGGGTTCTTTGATTTCATAAAGTACTTGGCAAGATTTATGCTTCCCTCTCTCCTCAACTTTGTGACTTCTATTACCTATTGTTTTTTCAGGTATCACCTGTAGGAAAAGTTGACAATATAATGACTTTTAAAAACACACTGTGTTTGATAACCTACCACATTCAGAACATACAGTTTGCATTCATAAATACAAACTGAAAGTTAATCTCCATTGCTAAATCAACTAGTTAACTCTCTATAGCTTCAGTCACCCCTATGTAAAATACTGAAAAAATGATGGGTTTTACTTAAAGGCTAAAATGTAGTGAAACTGTCTGAAGCAAAGAGCATGGGAAACTTTTCAGGACCTGGCTTGAAATCAGTCCTAGAGTTTCAGCTCATATATATCAGCCTTAAAAACCACAACAAAAAAGATAGATGGACACATGAAATCATGGTACAGGCTCAAAGATGAGTGACTGTGGTAGAGGTGTGCTACTAAATGGAAAAGACAGCTTTGCAAGGCTCGTATAGACAGCTGTTGGTTAGAGGAATGCATCCCTCTGGAGCATGTAAAACCAAAAATTGTATGAAGCAGCAGGTAAAATGTCACATGCAGATTGTATAAGAAGTTGAATGGGGAAACTTGTTTTTCTCCTGGAGAATTTCCAACATTTTTTAGCACCCAAGGATTTGCCATTATCTCCAAGATAAAATCCTGCAGGTGAAGATCCCTTCTTTCCCCACTTTTTCAGCAAGGGAGGAACAAGGAAATCCTGTTCAGCCTGTTCTGTCCCCAAAGAGCTGCCATCTTCTTATAGTAGATTGTCTGAGCATTTCTAGAGAATAAAAATGGCTTTGAGGAAGAAAGATGCTTCATTTTGAAACTGTACATCAGGAAAATACTGTTTCTGCTATATTTATCGATAATATATCCTATCAACCAAAAATAACCTATCAACCACTCTCTGGAAGTGGTTAGTGGGTATTACATTGGATTTCCATTTATTTACCAAGTTGTTAAAGAGCAGGCCTGTGAGATATGGGATAATGGAGTAAGTTTTAATGTTTCTCCTGTACTCAGCACTATGGGCTCACATGCTTTCACAAGCTTGGCGCTTGTCTAACGCAGCCTGGGTTGGTGTTAGTAACGAATTTTGGTTTACTTTTCTTGAAGCAGAAAAACCTGTGTTCATTGCTTTCAATTCTCTCCAATAACTATTTGTGTGCTTATGCTGAGGTGAGATAGGTTTCATGCATAAGAGGGAGAGATGCTTCTAGAGTACAATTAATGCTTAGGAAAGAGGAAAATAGCAATAAGGAAAAAAAGAGTTTCCTCATAAACATCCCAAATACTTTCCCCCTGTCTTTTACTGGTGAAAAATTTCATATGCTGGAAAGAAAGCTTTGAAAAAGTAGCTCTTCTGGCCTTTTTCTAATGTCTTCGACCTACTTAGCCCAAAGCTGCATGAAGATTTTGATAGAAATAGCACACTGGGGAAAGAAAACCAGCTTTATATATTCAATTCTGTAACTCTCTTCTTTAAGAATTTTTTCTTGAATTGCAGCTCCGAGATACAGACAGGTCATGTGTGCATCTCTAGATTATAAAATTCTGTATTTCACTGCTTGTTTTCATACACCAGCATCAGAGGTCAGTGGTGGTGGTATGATTTAGGGAGACCCTGTCTGGTGATGGGAGGTGGAATCGTCAGTACCAGGGCTGGAGATAAGAGTCTGCCTCCGTGCCCAGCGCTATGGGCAGGGCACTCCTTTTCCTCAGTAAAGATGTGCGTGTGTTGGAAGTGGGAATTGGTTGTTTACATCACATGGGTAACACCAACTGCTGATGAGCCAACTGTCAGTCTTTCACCAAATGAACCTAAGCACTGATGAATTACAATTTAACTGTCTGGAGAAGGGGTAGGAGGGAGAGAGGGTCCTTTAGCACAATAAATGAGGGATAGAGGTACACTAGAAGGTTTCATGGTTATTTTTACTAGTATATAAAATTATGCCAAAAAAATATTCTTGGGCAACCGAATTAAATCATCCACACTTTTAAGTCAACTATCATTATCCCAAACAGTTTCCAGGCCTGTTTATGTAATTAATATGGGGTAAGACTATTCCCAATAGGTTGTTCTGATGTAGCCACCCTGTTTGCAGGATGAGTTTGATATTGGCATTTGGCCTTAGTGCCATGGAATGGGCCAAGACGTGTTTAATTTACATGCTAGTGTAGAATAAGTCTGTTTCCAGCTAGGCACCTACCATGCAGCGACTACTGTAGATGATCCCAGCTCAGATCGGCCATACGGCTGCTGAGAATTGTGCCATGACCCATACCAATACCTGTCAACTTTATACATCAGCTTAGCTGCTTCCCTTGCACCTTTACACTTTTTCAGTGCAACCAAAGACCTGACCTCACCACTACTGTATAGTAATAATATTGCACTTTTTAGTCTTTCTGAAGCTTTTCAAGTCCAATTTGCAAGATCTGGAGAAATGAGTTGTGCGCTGATGGCTTTCGGTCAGCATTGCATATAGATAGTCACCTAAAAGGCTTAGCAATGTGATCATATTTGTTCAAGAGGATTGAGCTAGTATAGATATAATTACCATTTGTTCTTAAAGAGGTTGGCCCCTCTGGATGAAGTTCTTAAGAATCTGGTGACTTATCATCCCTTCATTATAGAGGTCAAGCATGATTACTTTTTGCATCAGTGCATTTATTTGCAGTGCAGGGCATGATCCGTCACATGTTTTTTTTTATACTTCTTTCCAGCTAAGAACGCAAGAATAAACTCAAAGTTGCTAACGCATCTAAGTAAGCCATTAATAAGGCTAATTATATAATTGCAAGCCTGAGTTAGTTCTTTTGCATTGTATTTTGATATGTGTGCTGCTGATCGAGCTTCATAGGCGTAAGCAAGGTCAGAATGAGTTTCTCTTCAGATGTACAAATAAGATAAATGTGTGAGAGAAAGGGGAAAGAAGAGGTAGGAAGGAAATCCATTAATAGGTAGTTTTTTCCGGACATCAATGAGGTTTATAATGTAGATTCACTATTCTGTTACTGAGGTCTGAAAGTGACTTCCTAGTATCAGTAAACTATATTTAGTAGCAACTGTTAAAGGTGTATGTGCCTGGGAAGTGAATAATATTCTATGTGAACACAATTTGCTTGCAATTCTCTGTGTTGCAGGGTGACCCATGTAGCGTACTTGAAGGACTAAATCTAGTTCCTAGATTACTTCTGTGGAAAAACTGAGTGGTAAAAGCCCTCTAATTCAGTGTTTTGCTAGAATGTATTATCTGAGAGTAGCTTATAGGAATTCTATTTTATTTTAGGTTAGTGCTAGATTAACAGTTACTTTTTCACAGGAAGAAAAAGAAAAATCCTGTAGTGCTACTGTGCTGTACAATGTCCTATTTCCATTTGCTGGGAATTCAGCTATATTTTTTTTATTTCACTGTGAAAATGAGATTATTTTCTCTCTTTGTTTTTATTATTGGTACGGGCTACAATTCCCTTGTGAATATTCTGCTACAAAACATTGTTTATTAGAATGTTATGTATTAACGTTGCTGACATGCTTCTAAAGATCGCACTTAATAAACAAAGCACTGTGCCTACTGCCTGTTGAATTGCATTTTAAATTAGTGGATAATTATGCCAAGAGTGAGATTCCCACAACACAAACTATATGGCTTGCTTATGCTGGAAGATTCAGAAAAAGCATCATCTGAGACTTCGTATGTTTGATGGAAGAGCTTTCCCTTCCCCTCTGACTTCCTCTGTGATACCAGTAAAAATATTGGAAAGTTACTGAATCGTACTAAGGGTAGCAGGACTCTCAGTCTTGCATGTATTTCTTTACCTGCATGATGTACCTTCAGTTGCAATAGCTGCAGAAGAGTAAGGTAGTTCTGGCTTGGTCCCACATGTTATTTTGGGAGTGGAGTGCATTCAGGAATGCATTATTTAGAATGAAGCCCAATGCCATGGAATTCACTGCAGACAGAGACGTCTGCACAGGCAGAGACACATCTGATATAGCTATTGGAAAGGGATTAAATGTTTCTTAAATTAGACTAAAATGATCGTAACAGCTTCCATTGTCAAAGGCAGCTGTTCTGTCTGTACTCCAAAAAAAGAATGGAAGGAAGCATCGCTGTCACCATAGAATATTAAGACTGTTTTCAGAATTACAATGTCTTTAGGTATCTATGGTAGCAACTTCTGAGGTGCCTGTGTTGTAAGATGTAACTGTAAACTACATTAACAGACAAATGAACAAGGGAGTGTAGATGAGGCGCTTAGGGACATGGTTTAGTGGGCATGGTGGTGTTGGGTTAATGGTTGGACTTGATGATCTTAGAGGTCTTTTCCAACCTTAATGATTCTATGATTCTATGATTCTAAAGTATGAGCCAATCTGAATCTTCACCAGAACTACAGGAAAATCTGAAAGTCAGCAAAGCTCTGACTTTTTAACAGATTTGGGGATTTCAATCCACTGGTCAGGGTTGCAATAGCCAAAACCCCCTCAAATCAGTAGAAGACAACTGAATAATGGCTTTTGTTTCGTTCAAAGTTTATATTTCCAAATACCGTGCATTGTAGTAATTCACTACAATGAAGGATAGAAAGGCAGAGATCAAAGTGGCAAGAACTGCAGAAAAAGAATTACTGTCACATCCTCTAGGATGTGGTAAAAAGGCACTGTATGCCAGAGAAACTGAATGCTCAGGAACTCAGCAGTGGGATCCTTTGCAACCCGGGCTAGAAAAGACCAGAGCAGCTTAAGGAACATGACAGCACACATCCATTTAGACATATTTCCCTATTGTAACATCACAACCATATTTCTTTCTAGCAACTGGTTGACTTTTGGGAGAGAACTGCAACTTTAAGGGTGTGTCAGTAAGGTAAGGGATAAGAAGAGAGGCAAACATCAGAATATTGGAGAACCTCTAAAGCAAAACGAAGCACTGTCTATTTTAATAGCTGAACAAGGAGGACAAAATGGGAGTAATTCATGGTGTCACAAGTCCATACCATACCCTCAGAAGAGAAATCTCAGCACTTATTACTACCATATGGAAACTCTTTCAGAGAAAAGAACCGTGTGAACAAAACTACCCATTTTATGGGTATTAAGTCAGTAATATGCACTCATCTGATGGGACTGTAACAAATACCATCAGCAAGATAAGTTTTTGACACTAATGTAAACTGATTGTTATTCCAGATGGGAAAATCTGTATGTAGTGAATTCAGGGTGTATCCAGATTGGCTGGATTGAAAAGCCTTCTGGAGATCAAGAAACTGAGAACGTAACTCAACCACCTTTATTCTAAGAAAATACTGTTTCCTTGACATCACAGCCTCAGGAATGGTGTTTTTCTGCCTTTGCACAGAATCATGTCACAGAAAAGGAAAATAATTTTGACTGATTATAGTTATGCAAAATTTCATTAGCAATAGTGCTACCACTAGATCATCACAACCTGTAAATTTGATTCTAATGTTTTAAACATAAAATAAACCAGGATACATTAAAAAGAATAAAGAGGTTAAAATTGCAAATGGAGAGAAAACACAGCTGTAGTACTTCCCAGCTGAAAGAGTTGTTCAGGGGCTAGCAAATTTAGAGCTTGAGTATATATGCACACACACACATATCTTGAGACCATGCTATTCTTTCTTCCTATATTTTTGAAACTGTAAATAGTAAAATCATGAATGTTCACTGGGATTTTACCAATGGGAAGACAGGGAGTAAATGGTTTCCCAAGATCAGTACTAACTTTGGCAGTAGGTTAGTACTGTGCATGTCTGTAGCAGGTGGTGATGGTTGTATGTATGTCTTTTTCTAAAATTCTTATGATTGTTTTTCTTCTTCAGTTCAACTTTAATTTTGTTTCTCTGACAAGGGAGATAAAAAAGATGTAGCTAGTGACCTTGTGGAAGCAGCTCTCTCGTCTTCTATAGTCCTGCTCGAGTGGGGTTTTCAATTGAGCTGCTTTTCAGTTATAATGAAAAGAAAGGAATAATTAATGTAAGTTTGCTCTCCCTTCCATCCAACCAAATAATGTGTTTGTTTATTTTACCTATGTTAGTACTTATTAAACACATCCCCATTCCCTAAGCCTCTGGGTGTGTTTACATCTTTAGAAACATAATTAAACCTCAAACATTCATAGCTGTCTGTCCATATTTGATACTGCCAGAAGACAATCATTAGATTAATAATGTCTAACAAGTGTATCAGAGAAGGAAGCTGACACCACTCTTGAGATGGACTTTGTACTGAGCACGGAGAGCTGTCTATGTTCAAGTCCAGTGACTCAGCAGGGAGTGTGTGTGGGCAGGAAGGAGGATATAAGGGGTGACAAAAATTACCTTTGGTGATTTGGGGTTTCCAGGCATGATTGCTAGCTTTGCATGTCTCAGCTTTTGGATGCCAACTGGACACTTCAGGATGATCTGATTTTTAGAGGGTATGCGGGAGGCATTCTTTGAAAATCAAGATCCCTTAAAGTCCTGCAAAACAGATACTCTGAAATAGAATCACTTGGTGTGATTTACAGAAAATTTGAACTACACTTTCATAGGATTTTTGCTTGTTTGTTTTTTTTCTTTTTTTCACATAAATAGTGCCTCTCATTTCCCTCCAGCATTTCTTGAGTGAAGAATTCATTAATTTATGAAGATGCTGAAATGGAATAAATAAAAAGATTATATATAGAGATCTAAAAAATGTGTATGTACTGTATAGCAACATGAGCTGTCATTTTACAGTAGCGTGCCACACAGGAAAGGGAATAAAATTGAACCCACTCCTCATTACCTTAATGGCTGTTTTGGAGAACATGTATTTCTTTTCCCCTTTTTGTTTATTCATTTTTTTTCTCTTTTCCTTTTATGTGTTGTTCCGGCCTTCCTCTTTCTTCTTCAGTGGGGTTTTGTTTTTCTTTTTCCATGTCTCTGAATTTCTTTCCAGCTCCACCAAAGGCTCTCAGGGCTGTGTTCCTGTGTGTCCCTCCTACGTCCCCTGACTCATGCTGTCCCTCTGCTGTTTTATACTCTCACTTCTACATCTTCTTCCTGTCTTCCCTTATAATCTTCCTACTATTTTCTCCTTCCTCTTTTCATTTATGGGTTAAAATACCTATGAATAATTTCTTATTGTGGCAAAAAGCCAGTCTCTCGTCCAGCTGTCCCTGGCTTCTGCTCTCAGGCTCAGCAATGGACTTCTGGGGGAAAACCTCTAGCCTGCTCTGTCAGGATGGTTCTTCTTTGGCGTATGTGAATCATATGCCAGCTGAGGAGACAGCCTCCTCTCTGTCTGTGTCAGTGTCCTCCTCTGGTGCTGTAAGGTACAGTGTGACCTTGGGGACTGCACAAGCACAGGGATGCAGCTGTGGCATGTGTCCCACATCCCTCATTACATGGTGCAACAGCAGAGTCCCTTGGCCCTTCTGGTAAATCTGTGCTCACTCTTCTCCTGCAGAGGAGGTGGAATATGAACTAGCGAAGTTGTTTCATTCCTTCCCCTGGCTGATTTGTAGCTTTGGGTCACGTTTGTTGTGAGATGGTTAAAGCATAGCCAGCAGCCAGCTTTTGAGACTGAGCTATGCCTGTGGCTACAGCGGACACTGAAAAGCACAAGTTCCAGCAACCGAATGCCCTGCTAAATCCTGTAGGCTTTTTGCTTTCCTGTTCAGAGCTCTCCTCTCCCAGGGAAGAGCAGTTCAATGTTTAGGACGCTGGCCTGGAAGTTAGTAGAACTGCTTTCAAGTCTTTCTGTGCCGCAGATGTGTTGTCTAAGTGTAGCCACTTAAGTTCTCTTTTCTTCAATTTCTTGTCAGTAAAATCTTTCTTTACCTCCTTAAGGGCACCCTTATGGGTGAGATTTTCTACAGACTATGGGTAAAGTGCTTAATTGCCACTGTAGCAGGACCATATATAGACATAGTCTAGTTAGATCTGGTTGTGGAGGAATATTACCTTAGCTGTCTGCAGGTCAAGTATTCTGGTATGAAATTCTTTCCGAGTTAATACAGCCACTTTTTTCTCCCCTCTAGCATTCTTGTAAAAAATCAAGCAAACACAGGTTGTCTATCATTATGTGAAACAAATCCAATCTTGGGAAAATGAGATGTGATAAATATATGGAATATTTGTTGCTCAGCTGACTCTGTATGCAGCAGTTTGTTTAATTTGGATTCTGGCTGGGTTTTATCCATATTGAAAGGTATGAGATTCCAGCTAAAAGGTGTGAAACAGTCAGAGCAGGTAGTGTGTGATGGTTATTGGGTATTGTAAAGAAGGACGTGGCCAAACCCATGAGAGAAAGGAGCTCTGCAGGAAAGAGTTCTTCTGAGAGCTGTCTGACATCAAGGAGGGAGAAAGGCTCTTTATCAGTAGCAGGGAATCTCTTCTGGGACCTCATCCAGCCCTAAATGATACAAAAATATCTTGACTGTACCTCAAAATACAAGCAATATTATTTATTTTTAAAGATCAGACCTGTCTTAAGGAAAAACCCTTCTTGGTTCACATAATTTAAATCAAATCATGGTTAAGTATCTTATTGTTTTATTAATGACATGTAATTAACGAGCAATCACTGAACTATATGTTCAGGATCAGCATCAGCCATACAAAAAATAAACCACCATAACAGACACTTCCAAAATATTAACAAACACCTATAAATTTCTAAACATCCTTCTGAAGTAATCCTAAAAAATCCTAACCTAATTCTCCCCTCACCTTGCACAGTTATACGTATGCTCCCACCCACCAACCCATCCTCACTCAATACCAGTGGGTTGCAAGGACACAGCTCCCCTCCCCTGGGAGTGCAGGTTCCCCTACTTGCACAAACCTCTTGCTGGGGATGTGTATCCGTGCTGCTTGCTACAGTCTGCCAATCCACCCGGTGCGAAAGCACCCTGCAAGTTAATATATGCCCACTGGGGTGTGGGTTCCTACATGTTGCACCCAGTACTGTCAGTCCACTGACTGGCTGGTCACCACGTGGGCAGAGGCTTCTCTGTAAGGCCTAGGCAGAGGCGACCATGCTGGTTGGGCAACTTCTGTCTGTGCCAGACCAGGTTTTTGCTGCTTCTCTCTTTCCATTCCAGGATCTTTCCCCCATGTTACAGATGTTCATGTTTCCCATTTATTTCTTTTCAAGTTGATTCCTTCTTTGTATCAAAAGTCAGTGTAATTCCCTGGTTGCTTTTTAATCTGGCTGATGGGCATCTTCCTCTTTAACCCCTTTCTCAGTAGCTACAGGATTAGGTGCAAAGAATCTACAACCAGAACATTGTTCCACCCACGCTGACTAGCTTTGCTAACAAATAGGATTAAATAGCTTGGTTTGTATCTCTGTAGTCTGTCACGTCATCTTGCTCTGAGCTAGCTTTTGAGACTGCTATGTTATTCTGTGTAAACAAACTGATATAGAAAACTCTCACAAGCAAGAAAGCAAAAACGAAATAAATGACCCATGAGGCATGCCTGTGAGTAAGGGCTAAAAGCACCTTGGCTGTCTGGGGAAAGCCTGCAGTGTTGCTCTCTAGTTTATACGGAAAACCGGTCTGAGCTTTTGCAGATGAGGTCTGTATTGAATATTACTGCAGTTTTTCAGCTGTACAACCCATTCTCCCACCAGAAATTTTTGTCTCTCTGGAAGACTTGCTAGAAGAGGACGTGTGCCTGCAGTTCAGTCCCTCCAGTTGACAGTCTGGCATCTCAATTCAAACTTTCCTTCTTTCCAGCAGAGAGGCTGTCTTAAAGGCAAATAAGAAACAGGGCAATGTTAATTACCACCAGCTACAGGCTGAAGACGAAAATATTTGTGGGAAGAGGTCTGAGTGAAAAACTAGGAGCAGCAGCACCTTAAAAGACACAAAGAAGAATCATCAGACCTTTTTTGCCAAAGCTCTAACTTGGCATTAGAGAAGTGTCGCATTAGATAAGATTGGGTATATATACGAACTTCTGATTGTTTTAAATACTTCTGAAAGCTAAGCAATGATACTAAATTCTAATTGATGTTAAACAAACATCCTTAATTTTCAAATGTCTACTGAACTATATTACATATTTTCAAAAGAAGGAACTGCAAGGTCTTACCCCTGAATAGGATTCCTCCCTGAAAAAAAGTGTCTGTTTAGGTACCCAACTAAACTTTCCAGAAAATAGGCAATTGGTACATACGGAGAATAATTAAAGTCCACCCAAATGAAGATGAGACGTTTATATGCTCAGGGAGACCAGAAAGAAGAATTCAGAACTGTTAGTAGTCCCATAGCTGTATTGGTAGCAATATGAATAGCAGGCAAAAATTGGAGAATTTAAAAAAAGTAAAATGTCAAAGTGGGGTGAAAGTGTTGCGGGAAAAAAAAAGCAATACAGCCATTCTTTGTAGTTCTCTTTGTTCTCTTAGAGGAGCAGAACAGGGAAACATGGAAAATGTTTTGGCTGAGAAAAGATGAGCTGGTGGATTTGCACAATGAGGCAAGTTAAACTTGAAAGAGATTTTAAAAGATACAGCTTTCTGTACATACATAACAGAAAAAGCATCTTGCACTGGAACTCAATGACAAAATAAGTGAATTGGCAGAGTAGAGTTACATGCTGAAACCTGCAAAACAAGATAAAGTAGGAGGTCTTGTGGAGGCTGAAGACATCCCCAAGAGAGGCATGGATAAAGATGTTGAGGGTACCCAGCGACTGCAGGGGAAACTAGATGCTTTCTAAACTGAATTCTGCAGTTCACTGAAGTCTGAAACGTCAGAAGTTGCCACTCAAAAGGAAGGACTGGGGCTGCTGAGATAGTATCTAGTCATCCTTGAAAGGAACAGGGCCAGCCAACCAAAGGAATGAAGACATGAGTTTGAATTGGATCAACTGTGCAACCAGCAGCACAGGCAGGCAGCAGATGTTGACAAATTCCGTATGTTCAGCTTCTCATGTGATGTAGATTATAAATGATCATCCTAGTATCTGGACAGGATTGACAACTGATGAATTTCTAAATGCTTTTGAGAGCAGTGAATTAGGCTGATTTTGAAGAGACTGCTGGCATTCTTCCGTGTTCTTTTCCCCATCACTCACAACTGTCTGAGCAAAATTGTGGATTAAAAGGAAACTTTCTAGAAATTAAATAAATAATTGTCCTAGTGGCAGATTAATAGCTGGCTATGTGGTAGGGAAATGAGGATCCCTAATCTGGAAAGAATCCACAGATCCAGTGTGGACAGGTCAGTCCTATGTTTATTTAAGGTATGTTACATCAGTGAAATTAACTATTTTTGGATAACTTTAAAATTTTATATGCCAAGAAATTTCAGTATTTCAGTATGCAAGTTAGCTATTTCATCGGAAATAACAGAGGAAACCTCAAGAAAAATGGTTAAAGTCTCTGCTTTTTTTAACTTTTCCTCAAAATGTGACTAGTTTGTAATCACTTCCATTTATTTAATACGAAAACATTTATTGCCATACATGTATGCACAAGTACAAAAACATACATATGAATGATACCTTAAAAAACGTTCATATCCTAATGTATGACCTTCTCAGGTAGAGAGGGAGCTAATTTGTCCACACCAGAACATGCTGTCTTGGTGCAGAAAAATATATCAGGCAAATACTGGCATTCAGACAAGCAGTTTTACTACAAGAGTGTTTGGCTGCTTTGCTGCCATAATGACGAGAGGTAGCTGACCAGCTCTGCAGCGGATCCCCCACCTTTTCATCAGAGATTAACAAAAGGATTGACTGATACCCTGATTTCTAATGGGGATGGGGGAAACGACTCATGTCTATTAGCTCCACAGGGCATTTCTGGTTTTGTAGGCTGGTTCAAAGGCATGGAAGTATCCCAGATAATGGCACATTAGTATGGCACAGTGCACAAGCTAATGAGCCTTGCTTCTTGGGGGAATCATTAGGCTGAGGGCAGTGCTATTTTGACATGAGTACTTTGCTCCCAGTGTCATAGTTAACTCAGTGATGTTAGCTTGGTGGGAGGGGGTGAAGTCCCTGAACCATCCATTATTATTACATGGTGTGGACTGGCTTGCAGTACCTCTAGTCCTGATAAATTATGTTAAATTAAATTTATACCAAATTAAATTAAATTAGATTGCTTCTGAAATGATCTGTTGTTATATGTTGGACCCAGTTTCTAGTCAAGTCAATGGGTCATTTCATGGACTTCACTGGGTATTAGATCAGCCTTCAAACATTTTCATATAAGAGCAACAACAACAAAGTGGTGGAGGGTGGAGAAGGAAATGTAGACCAGCCCCTGGCTCAGCACGTTAGGAAATTTAGGCAGATATTACAATAAGACCACGCTGTCTTATCTTCAAGAGCAAAACAGAGAGTCAAGCCTCAGTTACGACAATCTATGCAGAGAGAGCTGCAGGGCTGGTTAGATGACGAGAGACTGATTTTCATGAAGAAAGATATACCAGCTGACAAGAATGCAGAATCATTTTAGAGAGTAGTGCATAATGTGCTAGTGTTTTCAGACATTTCCCTCTAGCTATATGGAGACAGGAAGGACGTCCTAGGGAAAAGGGTGTTAGCTTTAGTTCTCAAGAGATCCCACCTGAATTTCTCATTCTGCCACAAACTTTTTGTGAAAACTTGAGCAAACAACTTAGTCTTAAATCCACAAAGGTTATTTAGGTGTCCTAGTGCCAGTTTCAGTCCCTTGCTCCCATTGATTTCCAAGTCACAACGTTTCTGTATCAGTGGACACCGGGCACTTTCTGAGGAGTGCAGTAGCTAAGCACCCTTATGGATCAGCCCCTCAGTTTTCTTTTTTCAATGCTCCCTCAGTAAGAGAGGAAAAGAGGTGCTGAGAATTGCCGCTGTTATTCAGTCTAGCTTTAAACGCAGGGGTTTTGGAGAATGGTTGCAATGCTCTGTTTTTTTGCTGAGGGAGGGGTTAGTACAAGATTTTTTCCAGTTGCTGTGGGTCCTGTGTTGCAAGGGCAACGCTATTGGGGTGCAGTGATGGTAAGTGTATTTAAAGAGTGTGAGACTACATAGGTAGTGAAGGTAAGCAGCTGCCTAGTCTTATCCACCTAAGAGTAGTAAAGATAAAGAGATTGTAGAGAGCCAGTTCTGAGTAACTGAATTCTTGGTGTTGCCATCAAGGATATGTCTGTATTGCACAGCACAGTGCCATATAGCTTGCATACTTGGACTAACTCATTCTGTGCAGAGGCATCTGTTTTCAGCATACTAACAGGCCCTGCGGCAAGTCCTACACTATGTAGCTACAGAGCTTTTTAGAGCTGGCTTTACTCGTTGAAAGCCAGCCTGGGATCTCTGTAAGGTCCAGTATATATGGAGATGCTCAGAAGTATGCATGATGTGCAGGTCAACATCAGGCTTGGTCAGCAGATTCCTGATGACTGAAGGCAATGTTTCATTACTTTGAAACAATTATATTTTGTTTGGACAATTGGTCTCTAAATCCTCACTATAAGGCTCCTACATCCACTAAAGGGTCAAGGAACTGCTTTTGAACTAGAGGCACACAGGTCCTTGGCTGTGTAAATCAGTGCAGCTCCCTTTAAATCAATGAAGCTATTCCAGTACACTCAAGGTGAGGATCTGACTCAAAGACTGATGGAAGAGAGGTGACACGAAGAATGAGATTTTTCTAAAGCTTTCAACATTGGTCTGACTCTGTGCCCATTTCCTTTGAAAGGAAAAATCTTATTAAATTCAGAGGGAACACAGCAATGCCAAGGCTGAAAGCTGTTTGAGAAATCCCATCCCTCAGGCCAAGAGTGCCTCAGATTGCTCTCTAGTAAAAGATGATTGACTGTGAGGGTTCAACAGTTTGGTAGGGTCCTTCTCGGTCAGCAGTGACAAAGCTGAAAAACTCCATACCACTCAAAAATCAGGAGAGGAAAGCCAAAACACACTGGATGACCAAAAAGTAGCGTATTTCTGCATCCCCAAGTGCTGAAACAGACAAGCTACAAAACCTCAGATTCTCCCAGGAGTCTAAGATGTCAGTGTCTAATCGATCTCAGGGGAGCTTTTTGGATATCTGCTTCCATGAGGATTTCAGGAATTGTTTAGGGCCAAGCTATTCCGTGTTGAAGCCAATGTTACTATATGCCTAGAAGCATGTGTTATGTAAGTAGGGGGATACTGAAATGCTCAGTATCTTTGCTGATCAATAGTGGAATCTGAAAGCTTTCTACTGTTGGTTTAATTGACCTTCACTGTCCTTGCTGTATTGGACCCAAGCTCCAACAGATGCCAGTACAACATAAATAACCCAAAGAATTTAATTAAAAGAAAAAATGTCAAACAAAGGGGCATGAGCAGACACAAAAAAAAAAAAAAAAAAATTAAGCAATCCTCTCAGAAGACCTTTTGTGTAATGATAGAAGAAAAAAAAAAAAAAAAAAGTTCATACATTAACTTCTAAAGGAGCAGGGAATGGGTTAATGTAGCTGGAGAAGATAAGTGTCAGGATAATTTTTTAAGTGCTAATAGGACGGAGCCCAAAACAGCACCAATGTGTTAATGTAACTTGATCAAGCTGATTATATAACAGCATAAAGACGTTTTCCTTATCTAATAGCCTCATCATCATTCATTTGCAGTATGTTCCAACTGACTACACTATACATCAGTAGTTATGTTCTATACACAATAAAATTACCACGTTACATGTTTGCATTGATATATGTATATACATTCGCTCCACGAGGACAGGAAACTTTCCATCGTTCTCTCGCTTTGTAAGTGCTTTCATTGTGAAAACAGTTTCACATAAGAATAGTTTCAGGTATCGTGACTGTGCTCTTACACTATTGTAGTTTTGACTCAGGCAGATATGGTTAACTCAGCAACAAGCAGATTCTTGACAAGAATGCAAAGATATCCCTTAGTAATAGTTACTTACCTCAATGGGCTTTAACAAGACTTTCTGAAAGTGTAAGGGTTCATTTCTCTGAATAAGGGTCTCAAAACGTAGAACTTGGATATTCCTGACCCATGGTTCACAGGCAACATACTGTCTGTACAACCTTCTCCATTACCCGCTACCCTAGGGAATAAAAACGTTAAAACTGAAGCTGGCAGGCAGAGAAAAATACAATATTTTCTGCAAAATGTTTCTGTGTTATGGCTGGTGGGCCAGCAATGGGAATAGTATCTATGTGGAAGTGGGCTAACGCAGGACATAATTTTTAGCTCATACTGTGCAAGCAGCTCCCCAGCTCTCTGGGGTTCTCTGTGACACAGACAATTGTGCTGGCACAGGCAGACATTCAGGAGGCTATACTTAAATGCTATAATTTAGGGGAGCATACCGTGCATGCTATGTTTTACAGGAAGCAGATGAATCCCTGCTTTCAACAATACAACCCAACTCAAATTACTGTTTGGAGCTTTAAGTGGTGCCTCTATATATCATTTTTGATAACTTCTCAGTTTGCATCAATAATGAACTCTTAAAAGGGAAGAGAAAAAGGAAACATCTTTAAAAAGTTAGGAAATAAACAGAAAATACTGTTTTGGGTAGGAAACTTTTAATGCATTCATATCAGAATGCATGCAGTGCCAGTTCTTTGTAATTATCAAAAAATAGAAACTGTAGGCATGGGGGAAAAATATGAAGTTGGAAGTACACATGATGAGAGACATAATGTCTAAATTATTATTATTTTTGTAATTTCCCCTTTAGTGTTCCTCTCACAGAGGAAAGCATATTTTTCACTACTTTTAAAAGTTTCACTAATTGTTTTGTTTGCTTTGTTCAGATTCTGGAGAAGTTTGGTAGTCCTAATACCACCGCACGGCCAACAAACAGTAGCCCCAAAATGGAAGCAGCTTATTATGAGATTTTATCTTCACACCAAGGGACATTTCAGGGAAGTAAATAGCAGTTTGTGGAATAAAGCAATTGAAAATATGCAAGTACACTCAGCAAACAGATGGTGTTTAGAATGAGCTGGATTCCTTTTTCATAGCTCTAGCTCAAAATATTTGATTCAAAAGTTCACTTTGCAGTTTTTTCTCCCCTAATCCCTTCGTAAGCTGTAGTGGTCTTGAAGGTTATCTGTCGCCTGTTCAGCTTGAACATAGGCTTTCATTTCTTGAGTATGATCTTACTTGCAATTAGACCATATAAAATACCAGATATGCTTTCTATTAAAAAAGAGAGAAGAAAAAAAAAAAAAAGAAAAGAAAAAAAACCCACCCAGTTCTGCACACAGCAGTATTTGCATTCAGGAAATGATACTCTAATAGCTCCAATAAGCCAATGGGGTGTTTCTGCAAGAAATTATAAAAGCTAATAACATGCCTGCTTGTGATGAACCCCACTTGTTCATGGAAGGCTATTTTTATCAGAAATATGGAAAGATTTTAAACACCATTACAGATTTAAAAGGGTTATTCCCAGTGGAAGACAAATGCAGTAAAAACCAGCCAGATCCATCAACTGAAATTTGTAAATATTCATTCCCTTTCCTTATCCTATTGCATTAAAGGAACAGAAGTTTGTCTATGGTCAATAATTAGTGTATGCCTGAGTTATGGACGGACTGGAAACTAAAGAGAAAGGGATTTGTGGCATGTATTGGCTTGGGAAAGAAGAGTTGCACCTTTCTTATCGTTGGAGATGATCACTAAGGTAGCAAAGATTGCAAACTTAGGAAATGTATGGAAAGGCTGAAATAATGATCTTGATTGAAAGGAGCGAATACAGGCCCCCGTTTGACAGAGTGTCTGTATCCGTGTGTAATTATGTGCTATATGCTAGGTTTTGTTTCTCAATCAGGGAGGCATTGAAGGGGACACCAATTGTCCTAGTACGGGGGAGAGAGAACAGGTACATGCATTGTCTCTTTGGTGAAATTATTGAGAAATGCTTTCAATTGAAGCTTGTTACATGTCTTATGGCCCTTTACATGGGGCATGGTTTTGCCTGTGAGTGCTAAATGTGCTGCCTGTGAGCCTTGTCTCTACTTGGTCCTGTCATAGTGCTCCTAATGTCATCTTCAAAACCAAACTGCCCACCTATCAAGCCCAGACCAGCCCTTGATATGGGGTCAGTCAGGAGACCGCCTAACCCAGGAGGTATGCAGTGACCCCTGGTCCCGCTAGCCTTTCCAGAAACTGCTCTGGGCACCTCGCTCTCATGGTGACTCCCTTCTCATGAGCACCCCGAGCAAAGCTGCCACAGTGGGCCAGTACACGTCCCGGAGAGTGCAGCTACTCTCTGTCACACCATGTCCCTGTGCTTCAGTTTGCTCACCTGCAGCATGCCCTTGACACAACACCACAGCCCAAGCATGGCATCTAAATGCTCTTGCTCGGTGGGCTGATTGCACTAATCCCACTAGCTGGAAGCTGATCCTTTCTCTTCTTTTCTGGCAACATCAAGGCCTGGTGTGCTGGGTTTGCTCTCACACTGGAAGAGCTATGTCTATGGCAAACAGGTCCCAAGGTATGAACCCTTCTCCGCTTACCTCCGTTACATGTGCCGAATCAGTGGCGTTGCAGCCCCACTCAGTCCTGGTACCTGTGCCAATCCTTAGTTATTCACAGACAGCATCCACCTCGGCCAAGGACAATGCTGGCCAGTTGCTAAGTCCAGGGTTCTCAGGAGGCCCTTGCATGGCTTATGAGATACAACGGCAACCATCAAGCACCGCACCTCTTGCCAGCCAGTGCCATGTACGTGTGTTCAACAGACAAGGTTTTTGCACGTCAACCATGGCTAAAACTTGCTTGGGTGCACTTTCCTCTCTGACTCTTCCTCATCCATCCCACTATTTCTTCCAGTTTTCACTGGGAGCTGTGCTATACCATTTTGAACAGGTAATGATACTGCCCACATCCTGTATGCACAAGCACACAGGCAGAGAGTAATCCAATAAGGGTGATATTTTAATTAGGAAAATATGAGAGGAAAGGGGAGGGGGAGAGGGATAGAGAGGAAAAGAAAGGCAAGCAGAGGGAGAGAAAAAGGAAGAGAGAAACGGAGAAAATATGAGAGAGAGAAATGCCATGAGATGAACAAAAGCCCAGGATTTTCTGGAGGGACCTAGGGGGCTGGTACTGCAGGTGATGAAATATCACTCTGGCAGAATGTATTTGTGGACATTGTTATTTTTGCACTGACTTTCTGGCTGAGAGGAAAAGACAATCTGTCTATCTATTGGTACCCATCACTAGAGATAGTTTTAAGAGTGTTTATTTGTTTCTTCCATGCTCTTGCTCTTCCGTGCAGGTTTGTTTTTTGTTTCGTTGTTTGGTTTTTTACTTTTCAGGAAAAGATACATCCTCCCCTCCACTTAGTTCACCTGCCTTGTGTTTTTTTAATAGCCGGGTCTCCCAGGTTGCACTGCAGTACTCAAGTTGCTATATGGTGTCCATTTTGGAGACTCTTCGTGGTAGTCACATAGCTTCACCACAGAATCAGGTTCATAGGAATGAACAGAAACAAAAAGTAAACTGTCTTCATGTACCCTAAGATATGATGACAGAACTCCAGAATGAAAATAACTGTTTGTTGCTAAAATACAAGCTTTCTGGTTTTCTAGTGTACTTCAAAATGCAAGTTCTGATTATAAAGAAAGTAAGTAGTTTCACATACAGAAATGTTTTTTGAAAAAGCTACTTTTCTAGCATGAAAGAATTTCAGAGGAAAATTTTTACTAACAGTGATTGGCAGAACTCTGCTGATTTTTATTGATAATGCTTGCTACAGAAGCAGACTAGTGGCCCAGAAATTTTTTTCCTAGGTTGCGGAGATGCAGACAAATGCACCAATTGCATATTCCAATATAATACTGTATTCTGTGGCTGTTAAAACTGGATCAATTAGATTCAATATTCTTTTCTACTGATGGATCATAGAACCCAAACACACATATGCCACTTAAGGATACATTATTTAAAACTGGAATTAGCAGTATGCAGTCAGAGCCACAAAAATAGGATACTTATCAGAAACCATGCTTGTAACTCACATGGTGTGGGAGAAGCTACTGTGGAAATATATCTTCATAAAAAATTCACATAGTCACAAATTGTGCCATCTATTTCTGTACACTACATTTTTGTTACTCCTGGAGAGAGACTTTTATCTAAAGTAATTGTTGTTGATTTTTCAGAAGACATAAAGTATGCATCTTGTCCCCTCTCCTGCTGCCTTTTAGAAGTCATCAAAGAACTGAAATTAATTAAATTCTGACCTCATGTCAGCATTGTATATCATCATTAACAGAAAACAACATCCTTAAGGTCTAAGATCTGCACAATTAAAGCCAGAAATCTGTGAGAAAGACAAGATTAAAAAAGAGAGCGTTGGGAGAGAGAGTCTTTAAAAGTTGAGTTCCCCTGCATGGGGAGATGCAGTCACTGAAAAGTTCACCTAACGTACCCAGATACATTTACATAAATCCCTTTGTTCTTCTGTACAATTACCTTTCCATTTGCCTCCATGGAGTTTCCTGTCTCTAAACCTTGTATGCTTTTCTCATTTATTTCACACTTACATGTTACAGCCCAGACCCTCTCAAAAACAAAGATCCATTTGGATAACAGAGATAATCAGGATGCATCCTGGATCTAGCGCTGGTGTATGCAACACAGCCTTTCTTTATCTTACAGCAGCTGTTATTGGCTGTAAAGAAAAAACACATGCCAGTCAGGACATGGTTTTCTCTGCCTTACCTTCCTAAAAACCCTGATATGTCAAGATCTACTAGCATGAGAGCTGATTTCATTGCATTTTTGCTGATTTGACAGATCCATTAGACTGGCAAGGCTGGAAAGTTAGATTCTGCATTTTGCTACTCATTGACTTATACGATGGCTGTTCGTTCTTACACTCTAACCTCCAAGAAATGAAGCCCTTGCTTCTTCTACTTTGCAAGTCTGGTAATTTCCAAACGTATGTCTTTTGCCTTTAATGCCACCCTGCTTATCTCTTCATCTTTAATAATTTGACATAATTTTTGGTTTGCGTAGCTCAAAAAGTAACCAGGTACTCTAGTTTCAAAAATCAATATAATGTTTTTTGTTTGAAAATGCAGTACTCCTCCTTTTTCCATTTCCACTTTGTCCTTGAAAATAAGTTGAAGAAAAATGATATATAAAAACAAAAAGATTGACTATTTTGTTCTTCAATTTTATCACAAAAGGGGAAAAAAGAAAAATTAATTAAAGCAAGCCTTGATTTTCCTTTAAGAACCGTTAATTCAAAAACCTGATTTAAAGTGGTTTGATGTCTTCATTTTTTTTTTATTATTCCTCTGGGCTCATCTTTAATAGTCCTTGGTACAGTCTCTTTCTACCGATTTCAGTCAAACCCCTAATCGTTCTCCCTGAATGGTGTTTAAGGCATCATCTTTATTTTTATTGTTTCTTTCTATTGTCTTTACTGTGATTTTGATTTCTTTTTGGCCAACAGCACCTTTCTTCCATGGTTCTTTTATACTAATAAATTATTTCCTTGCTGTTGAGTCCTCCTCCTCCATACTATCTTTCAATTTGAATTCCTCAGTCCTACTGGCATATTCTTAAATGGATACTTGGTCACTTATGAATGTATTATCTCAAAGGTAGTTCATTTCAAAAGATGTTTAATGGAAGATGACAAGAACTCAAAATTTAAAGAAGTCACAACCTAGGTGCACAATTCAGTCACCTGTATTTTAAAAACTCTGTCTGCCAGCTTGGCTTTTCATTGAAATTGTGAATGCCTGTGTACTATCTGCTTGTGTACTACCCCTGTGTTGAAACTGGATAGCGTTTTGCATAGTCCTGGTGCAAAGGACTTTTGCGTGTTCTCATTTAGGATCGTCCCTCCGGTTCACTTTTTCCTCCACTGATGCAGATTTCCTTAGCTTCCTGCCCATCACAATCTTTAAGCTCTCTCAGAGGCACTTTGGGTGTTACTGTATTGTCTCCTAACACAAAGTCTAATGATACAATTTTGATTCTGATTTCCTTTATCAAAAATCTTTTTTAGTCTCCAGCACAGGTTTCTATTTTATTACTCTAATTCTTCCCAGCTGAAGTCTTATCTTATCCTTGTCTATCAAAAGTGCAAAAGCTCACATAAACCTTAGACTGCCATTCTGAATATGTTATTCAGAAGGCCTCATCCAGGCCCTCTTTCTTGAAGAAATTTAAGATAATGCTCTTTCCTTTCAGTGCCCTATACAGCTTCCCTTGTCTATATATGTACTCTTACCTTTCCTTCCTAACTTTTATATTCTGTATCTGTCATGAAGCCTTTCTTAAATTTCTCTCCTCTGTCTTCTGAATTCCTTTCATACGTAGTTGTAACCAACTCTGCATTCAAACCCTCATTTCTATTTTGCAAAGCTTACTAATGCTAATCCATTTCTGTAAAAATATATCCACTTTTTATGGGACTGATTTTGCCTTCCTCAGTAATATTAAGTAATGCAATAAGTAGTTCCCACTGAAATCTGTAGAACTTCTCTCTAGTACGAGTGTCTGGATCTGACCCTTCTGTAATATCCTATACAGTATACAGTCAGGCTAGAAACAAAGTCAGTCTGTTAGAAGATTATTCTCTGGATTGGCCAAGGTGGTTTTATTTCTGAATTATATTCTGTATTTCTAGTAGAAGTTGCCTAGTACTGAGACCTATTTGTTCTTTGTGTCTTAAATGTCCCAAAAGACATTGTTCACACTTAACAAATACTGGTTACTACCAGTGGGGTGTAACATTCATAGCAAAGAGAACAGAAACAAAAAAGAAAAAAATAGTTCCGTAAAAAGGTTATAATGAGGACATACAAAAACTGTCAACCATTTCAAGTGAAACGCATATTGTCGTTCTGGAAAGGTAATCACAGGAACGAAGGCAGAGGAACAAGTTATTGAACTACTAGTTCACTTTAACTTGCCCCAACCCTGTTTTTAAATAGCAGCACAAAACTGGCAAGTTTTGTACAGAATTACAGGGAAAGAAGCCTAGAGGTACAATGGCATGGCAAATGTCAACAGTCGTCTCTCAGTTGTTTGGGGTTAACACTTTATTTTCAGCATTGCCAATTCTAGCTGACATTGCTGTTTTCTGCAAGAGAAAAGAAAAGCTGCTGGTTTTGTTATCACTGTTGTTCAAGCCACTAAAATAGGACTAGCTACAGCTTTTGTTGTTGTTCTGTTTAACAGAGGGCTTGGAAACAGTATGTTTACACAGCACATAGAAGCCACTGAAATAGCATTTCTCTGGTAACTCTCATTAAAGTTGTCTTAGTATTCCCTCTACTGATATTCTTTTTTTTTTCAGTGGGTTATTGAACAAGAGAATGATTTCAAAAACAGGAGGGAGGGGCTTCTGGCTTATCCTTCCCTCTTTCCAGACATCTTAAGCAAGAGTGCAAAAGTGACAATAAATTTCCACTCTTGAGTTAGTCTCCCATAAGAGGATATGTGAAATCTGTATTCAAGATCGTACAAATACAAATGCAGTTAGGGATGCCCATCATGGGGAAAGGGACAGGCTTTGGATCCAGTGTGTCAGGTCAGAAGGAACCATATCATCATCTATGCTGGCGTACCATCTATTAACTTTCCCCTAATTGCCCTTGTAACGAGCTTAGGTTTAGGGCTGACTAGAATACAAGGAAAATATCTGGTCCTGATCTGAAGACATCCACTGTTTTCCTTTGTAGTTTGCTTTAGTGGGTTGACCATTTTTTTCAAAAAACTGGGTGATTTTTTTCTCAATTTGTCTGGTTTCTCTTTCTGAATATTGTATTTATGTCTTTCCTTGCTTTGATAATAAAGATGCTGTTTTAGCACCTTACATTTTCTTCCCATGAAGATATTTATATGCTGGCATCAAGTCAGCTGTCAATCTTTTCTTCTGATAAAGTAAACAGACTGAACTTCCTAAGTCTGCTACTGTAAAATATTTTCTCCAGTCTTGAAGTAATTTGTCTGGCATTTCCCTACCCCCTTGCCAGTGTTTATAATATATTTAAATGTGTCTATTAAAAATGTATGCAATTCTCTAGTATCAGCATCATGAATGTAACAGAGGTAAATAATTTCCCTATATCCAGTCTCCATGCTCTAGCATCTAGTGCATAAGAAATGTACTAGCATTTCTTACCCCAGTGTGGCATTCACCATGGCTTACCCAATATAACTCACAAAATTTTCTTAGAGTCACTGCGTTCTAGGATACAGCTCCCAAGATACAGTGCTGATAGGGCCTATATCTCTTCTCCCCAGATATTTCTTCATTGATTTCACTGCAGTAAGTGTATTTTGTTTGAATGGACCCAGGGCAACAAGTAACTCAGTTTGCTCTGCCTGATTCATCTGTCATTCTCATTACTTCTTCTTTGGCATATCCTCAAGTTTTATCAGGTCATTGATTCATTGCTCACTTACACAGGTTCAGTTTGGGAGTAACTCCACTCAAGTCAGTGGAGATACTTTAGGGCTGACTCACTGCCTCTGTATAGGAGTAAATTCTTCACGTTTGGGATATAATTATCTGTTCTAATAATCAATCAGAACATTAGAATAGAATAGACTATTTCAGTTGGAAGGGACCTACAATGATCATCTAGTCCAACTGCCTGACCAATTAAGGGCTGACCAAAAGTCAAAGCATGTTGTTAAGGGCATTGTCCTAATGCCTCTTAAACACTGACAGGCTTGGGGCATCGACCACCTCTCTAGGAAGCCTGTTCCAGTGTCTGACCACCCTCTTGGGGCAGAAATGCTTCCTAATGTCCAGTCTAAACCTCCCCTGGCGCAGCTTTGAACCATTCCCACATGTCCTATCACTGGATACCAGGGAGAAGAGATCAGCACCTCCCTCTCCACTTCCCCTCCTCAGGAAGCTGTAGAGGGCAATGAGGTCGCCCCTCAGCCTCCTTAATAATAACAACTCTGCAAGAGTTATTTCCCCAGCTCTGAGTATGTGACCAAGGGAAAAAAGTGTGTGATTGGGCATCTTCTTCCTGAAAGACCTTTACTTGCCCTGGAGTAAAAAGGAGGAACCAGAAGTTGGAGTCAATTTTGTGATAGAAGATGAATGAAATAAACCCCACAGAATTTAGGGAAGGAAATACAAATGGCTCTTCTGTTACATTGCCTTCCAGTTTTCCTTATCCAGCTCTACCTGGTTACACTCGAAAACCAGGACATATACCTGTAGCAAGAGAGAGCTACACCATCTCCTGGAATCTGCAACTTCTTCTTTAGCTTCTATTCTGTCTGAAAATATACGAATATTCATTCTTCAAATTGTGGTACATCCTACCTATTATATGGGTGCACTCATCCACTATAAAAAGTACAAGAGGGGATGGGAAACACGTCCCAGAGCAGTTAGTGCAAATGATACTAATAACTGAATTGAAAACTTGCAGGGACATCAGTAAGCTTCATACCTAGATTAGCTCATCCAGTTGTCAGAAGTCATAAGCTTCATAAAGCAATAGGCAAACAGCTATTTCTTTTTTACAGATACTATGGCTGCATCTATATGATAAAATGAAGCATTTCTATGAACATTCCCAGAACTGTTTAATTTACTGATAGAGCTGTAGCTGATAGAGAGATACTCTCCAGATTGCAGAAAGAATAAAAAAAAACCGGACTGCTGGAAAGAAATATATCGTAGAAATATAACAGAGTAATGCAGTTGTCCTCCTACACAAGCTGTGATTTTGTCGGGTAGTTCCCAGCTTTCAGGCATCTAGTTTGATTCTGGTTTGAGCTCTTACCTTCTGGACAGTTGCTGTTCTCCTAAGATTTTGTTGGTGAGGAAAAGGGGAAATTTCTTTGCTGCTCAGAGAATAATTATCCTTGGAGAACTGCTAATAGCCAAAAATATGCTGCCAGTGTGGAAGGTAGAAAACTAAACTGAAGTGATTCTTCAATATAGTCAGCTGAATGATCCCAGTCAATCTCTAGAGGACTCTGTAAATAAGATCTTCTCCCTTGGAAGTAATCTGTCCAGTGTTCCGATTCATATGTTGTAAAAATACTCTTTTTTTTTTTCCTCTGTCCTCATCTGAAAACATAGCTCTGGACTTTAGCTGGTACGCTGCTTCTAGCTGCCTTTGTTATGCTTCTTTAGTATGTTGCTCTTTCTGCATTTCCAGCCTGCCGTGTTATACTCCAGTCAGTCCATTTCTACCTAATGGCATTAAAACTGTCTTAAAAGCTCAGTACCGGCGAGCTTTCTGCACCTTCTGCATTAGGTTTAAGTGTTTTAACTTTCCATCTCAGTGCTAACATCTCTCTATAACTCCACATCCACAAATATTTTTCCCCAACTTTTTTTGCCATCCATGAGAAAGCCTACTCAGAAAAAAGTCTGGACTAGGAATAGAATCTCTGTGAAACAAAAATTACAATGTGTCTACTCCCCACAAAGCTTTTTATTCTATTTAGGAAACATAAAATTCAGAAAAAATGTCCTGAAAACTAACCATTTGTTTGCTGTCCTCCCAAGGAGATTTTCTGCTAAGTGCTGACAAAAGCAAACTCCTCCTTTTCCCCCATCTTGGAGGTGAGAAAGGAGAAGAGTAAGGATGACCAGATAGGGTATAAGAACTACTCCTTTTTTACCCTTCCTCTCCAAGCTTTCATTCCCAATGGCTTTTGCAGCTGCTGCAGCCTTGCTAGCCACAAACAACGCACAATGCAGCGTGCTTATTCCATTTGCTTTGCTGCTTTGCATCTCAGCTGCTGCCTGTCTGTCTCCTAGAGTGAAAATTCCTGCAAGCACAGTCTCCCTTTCTTCCCTGTGTTATATTCATTGTGGAGTGCATTCCCAGTGCTTAGTAAACAAACTAATTGAGCTACTGCTTGTTGTGATCACCAGTCACATCAGAATGGGGTATATCAGTGGATGTGATATCTGGCTTCTTTTGCCTTGGTTTTCAATTGTGCAGGATCATCCAATTGCACTGGTACATATTATGGGGACGGTTTTTCTTTTGCTCATATGCAAGAGCGTTAGTATTATGCCAGTACACTATATGTAATGTATTATATTGTGTGTGTGCATATACACACATGCTAATTTAAATAAGTGATATAAAAACGCCTTATGGTACTCAAAGTCTCATTGAGACTTTGGTGCGACCAAAGGGCAGGAATAGATAGATACCTGCTGGGTAATCTACTGAGTCTGGATAAAGTTAGATTTGAAAGGAAGATGAATACTGACATTCAGTGGTTTAAACAGCCCAAGGCATATCACCTTGAAAGGAATCATTGTACAAAGCAAATTTCCTTTTTTTTTTTTTTTTTTTTTTTTTTTACTTTTTAGTTAGTGTCACCTTCCAAAAATCTAGTTTGTTGCCTTTAATGGCTGAAATTTTAAGTTGACTGGAGTCATTGAAGTAAAAGGTTGCACTCAGGTCTCTCCTAAGCACGTATTTAACTAATAGTCAGCAATGTCCTGAAAAAAACACAGCTTGAGCTTCTGCGTAGAGTATCAGGTTTCATCACACAGTAATTTCTTTCCTCATTCTAATAGAAGTGTTAATGTCACCAGGAGGAAGGGTCCACAACCTGACCTTTAGGTAGAGCCTCACCAAAGCTAAGAGAATATTTTTCGTGATATGGAGCTGCTTTTCTATTCCCTCTGATTCTGAGACTGCTCACTTAAACTGTTGAGCTGTTTGTTCTTTACCACGTATCCAAGGGTCTTCATGGGTGCTCTAAATTTCACTGGTGTAGGAGCTGCACAAAAGGAGGATGTGGTGGTCAGGTGATAATAGCTGACGATCGAGGTTCAGTGTTCATCTCCACTAGAAAATTTGTCTCATCATAATGTGGCTTTATTTTCCAAATGGAGGAAGAAGTACTTTCCATACCTCACACAATAAATACATTAATATATGAGAAACACTGGTGAAAAAAAAATCCATGTAAGTGTCCAGGATATATAAGGATATACAGAGGACCCCAAGATTTCAGTTTGATACTCAGGGTGAAAACTCTGGCCATCCCTGAATATTTATTTCCTAGAAAAGTAATGTGATATGGTTATGGTGTAAGTGCTGCCCTAGGGATACTGGATAATCTTCTAGTTCACAGGGGAGTCAAAAATGAGACTGTTTTACCCCACACAAATAATTTAAGTGTGGCCCAGCATGTGACGCATACTAATTCTGAATACATGAAGCATAAATTTCCGAGGTGAATGTATAAGAATACTTCTTGTAAATATGCATTTTAACCACAACCCTAGAAGAAATCTTTTAAGAAATTAAACCCTCTTAAGGAAAATAACATCCTGTAACAAATTATTTTTAAGAAATTAAAATGAATTAATTTCAAAAGGCAATTACATGCAAATACAGTAGAAGGAGAATAATTTGCACTAATGACTGGGATACCCGTTGCAAATTACCGAGTTTCACAAATTACGGAGTGAATAAGCAAAACAAATCCAGGCCAAGAATAATGCATCACAAAACGTCCAGCATTTTGTTTTTCCAAATGCAATTTAGTTTTAATTATGATATAGTAAAGCAATGAAGGGGCCACCCAGGGGAAAAATGCTTCTAAATGCATGAGACACCTATGGCACAAATGCTGTAATCTCAGTGTAGAATCCCAGCCAATACACACCTCTTTGAGTTATTTAATTGTTTTTTGGTATTTCCTGTAATAATGTAGGGAGTAATAGAAATGCTAAATTACTGGTATTGATCATAAGGTATAAATGGGATGAGTCTAGAAGAGCAAGGACTATGAATGCTACAGAAGCAGAGGTCAGCTTTTCAAATGAAGTATCACTGTGCTTGTAAGTTCCCCCTCACCATGATATCTGAGCCTTTCACAACCCTTGATGGATTCTCTCCTCTCATCATTTTGAAGCAGGGAAATTTTCCCATTTTGCAGCTGGGAAATAGCAATGTGGAATAGATTAAGGAGGTCACATACAGAGTCTGCTGATGAAGTGGGAATTGACCTGAATCTCCTGAGTCCAGTGAGTTACCTGTTGGATCAGGCTTTCATCTGGTAAGGCATCTTAAATAAAGCAAAAGAAGAATTATTTTGTTTGTGCCTAAATTAAACTATACTTCAGTTCTGCATCCTGTTTATCAGGGAGGATTCACTGCAGCTGAACCTGGAAGCCAGAAATGCCCACGGAATATCCATACACAGTGAGTGGTGGCAATCCCCACAGTGAACCTGCAGATCTGTATATAGCACAGAGCAGTCATCAGGTAATCAGATGAAGCTGGCCTTCAACTTTTTGATGATGTGCTCAGCGCATCCCACCTTGGTGGGAGCAGGAAGAGGCTGAATGACGAAATCATAAAACACAGTGGTGTAAAGTAAAAGTTGAAATGGTATCAACTGCTAGATTAAAGTTCAACCCAAATATATTCTTCCAGGTGTTCATACAAGCTCTATTGTTATAAATCTTTCAGCTGCTGTAAATGAACCAAAGCTGTTCATTCCTGAACTCCTGCTCTTCCTTCATCCTCTTTTTCAAAGTTACTGATGCTGTCTTTTCTCTGCAGTTTGACTGGGAATCAGTCTGTGTCACAAGAATCCCAGAAACCACACATTTCCCTTGTGGACAGGACTTTGCAAGGTACAACGAAGGTGGTGTAATGCCTTCCTCTAACAGTGTCTCTTTAGTCAATAGGAAGGGATTTCCTGTACTTGATATTTAAAAAAAGAAAGAAGCTTAGAAAGTAAATGAAACTACTGGGTTTTTTTCATTTGTTTGTTTGTTTTGCTTTGCTTGTTTTAAGACTAAGGGAAATTTAAAGATGACGAAAAAAGGCCCACCAGTAGAATGACAGGACAACTTAGTGGCTGCCAACAGAGGCCAAGGAACTCTATGATAATGGAAACTCCCATAATGATACTGTTTGGGTGGAGAAGCAGGATGGGGATGTCATACAGGAAAAGAATTTCCCGTAGGTTGAATTTTGGAAACAATTATTTGAGACCATTTGAGTGACTGTATTATAATTTTGTGAAGCTGCCTTCACTGTGATTCTGTTAGAGCTCCAAAGAGAGAGACCAGGTCCTCTTGGCCACAATGCTACACCAGTGTGGATTGCAATGCAGAACTGGTGCCACTGTTACTCCTGTCTGCTTGGAAGATGACTGGCTGCACTTGAATCCTCAGTGTTTCTGACTTTGGTGTTTACTACACAAATTTACATTTGTGGCAAGTAGACACCTATGACATGGTTCCCTGTTGTGGTTCCCATTGAACACAATCCATCTCTAATAATACTTTGGGTGTGGCTGGCACTTTCAAGACCGCTGACTTTTCCTCAAAATGTTCCTGAAAGGTTGAAGACTTATGGTGAGTGTGAGGCTCAGGATACAAATTTCTTTCCTGCTACCAAATCAGCAGACTATCATATTGGCTAGGCATATACTTTACTCTGTAGACCTCTGTTAAAGCTGGGTGTTTAATGACTTTAGAGATGGGCAGTGACAACATAGGTTGGAAGTATCTCTCTTCCTGTGTGTGTATAAGCAGACCAGTGCAGAGGGAGGAGTAGTGGTTCTTCCTTCTGCCGTGGTACAGATCTCTCACTGGAGTGGAGTGAGATGAGCGAACCAAGCCTGGGAATGTGTGGACTGTGCTGCTTCCCCCTTAGAAGTAAACAATAAATACAGACATTCAGTCAGGAAGCTGATAACGCATTTTTAAAAATGTGCATGTCTGTCTTGTTTTCTTTTTTAACAGGAAGTATTTCTGATTCCTCAGAACCCAATTCTCTCCTCACCTTTACCTTGGGAATATGAGGAAACTGTGGGAAAAAAATTGTAAAATTCTCACCCTCACTTTCTCCTTATGGGCCACTGGCATACCAGTATACATCCTATCAAAATGTATCTAAAGAAATACATATTTCACATCCTAAACTGTTCCAATCACATCACAAGTCATGGAAGAACCATTCCAGGTTGTTGCTCAAGCAAGCACAAAAACATATTTAGTTTTAACTATACACAGATACTTTTGCTTCTTTAATAACTGTTGTGTCTAGTCGGCATCTCAAATTTTAGAAACCATTGCACGTGGTCACTGAGACAATTTCAATGGGATTGATGGTGACTGAGCATACGCATGCAGGCCTTTTAAAGTCCATGGCTGATACTCACAATTTCTCATTTTTTGATTAAAAACTCTGTCCAGAATAACAGGGTAATTTCCCCTTGGGAAAATACCGTCTGAATTTACCTCAGAGACTATCATATCATCTTGAAAGACCTTTGCCTGGGATGTCTACCTTTAAATGTGGAAGGTTCAAGTAATGGCTGTTTTGCAAGTGTGTTTGCAACTCTTCTCTCCGGGAGCTGGTGAGCATACTTGATATTGATTATGCTTCCCCTTGCATCTTTCTTTTACGTTTCTGCAGAAGTGAAGAGTTGTGGTCTGATATGTCTCAGACAGTAGTTTGTATTATATTTTGGAGTGTTGTCCTTTGTATATGCATGTGCATTCTGTGTAAGCTCTTTACTCCAGCACTTATATGTCTAAAACAGTACGTGCTAGGTCTTCCTCCAAAACCCTGGTGGTGGCTTTTATTGATTTTTTTCCTTTTTTTTTTTTTTTTTTTAGTAAAGAAGTACTGAGGGGTGGGCGAGCTTTTTATTTGACTTGTTGGTAACTTGACCTGTCTTATGTTTTTGCTTGTGTTTTTTTAATGCTACTCCACAGCTGTAAACACAAGGTACTAAAGAGCAATATATCAATACTATGATAGTAATAGGGCTCTGTATGTGTGAAATAACAAAGTGGGGCTTAAAAAATCAGGTACTGATATAATTGTATTGTCTGGAGCCCAGGAGACACCAATAGAGTGGCTCAGCACTGCACTGTCAGGATTCCTCTTTTCCCATTTTTACCCTCTTGTCTCTCCCTAGGCTGTTATGGCCCCACTTACATGTCATTATCTTACAGTATTAGGGCTCAATACCTAGTAAAACACAATTATTTAAAAAGGTTGATAGAATATTCACCTCTGTCACTGCATGGTCTTTTTATCTCCTAACTCAAATGAAAATAGTTAATGTTCGGTTTTTTTCCTCCGTTGCCTATGCCTCCTTATTTCTCTTACTTTCCCTTTGTTATGATCGCTACAGCTCAGTTGACTCTGTGACAGTTCAGTTAACTCTGACATTTTGGGGACATAGTTTGCATGAAAGAAACTACAAAACAAAAACTGCACTTCATCTTCAGAGGTTGAGTTCTGAAAAACTCTGCTAAAGCAACATACTGAGAGCAATAATGATAGTAATTCCTACATCATTAATTATGATGTAAAATCTCTTGCATCTGAAGAATGTTATTTAGCTGTGACAGTTCAGTTAACTCTGACATTTTGGGGACATAGTTTGCATGAAAGAAACTACAAAACAAAAACTGCACTTCATCTTCAGAGGTTGAGTTCTGAAAAACTCTGCTAAAGCAACATACTGAGAGCAATAATGATAGTAATTCCTACATCATTAATTATGATGTAAAATCTCTTGCATCTGAAGAATGTTATTTAGGCTGCAAAATAAGCACTAGAAATGTCTGACCTAGAAGTTACCAATTCAGCTTTAGCTCTGGTCCTTTTGAGTATCTGTCCTGTGTGCAAGCTGGTTTCTATAGGAGATACTGTTTGTGTCTGTGGTTAAGTTGTCACAACTCTTATGGGGCCATAAATAATGTTTTGCTGGCACATGAAAAACTGGGTTTTCGTATATTTTCAGGAGGCCTTTGCAGACTTGATCTAATTTAAAACTACACTTTGTCTGCATGTAGCATGTTATATAGAGAATATATATGCAAGACTTTCAAATAATAAAGTTTGATGATCAGATTCTGGAACTAGATTCCCCTGTTTCCACCTGAATTCCCCTCTTCTCCATCACACTAAGTTCATTTGTGTTGTCTGTGCTTCTCAGTATGCTGTCTCTATTGCCCTCTTGCACTGAGTGGCATGAGCAGGTCCAGTGAGGAGTAAAAATCTGTAATGAATGGTGGGTCAGTAGTTTTCTGGTAACTTTTAAGGCTATGTTTGCAACAACCACTTTATTTCTTACTGATCAGATTATTGATGTTGTTACGGTCACACCTTCCTTCCTTTCAATACTAAGGTCTCTGTATTCAGAAGCTGCAGTTGGCTGTTTCAGTGGTTTTTGTCTTGCTAATGTTAGTAATAGAGACTTTTGGACTTGTTTTGCAGATTTTTTTTTGCTTGCACTTGACTTAATGTTTCCTAGCTTATGTTTCAGTTCTGCAAATACTATAATGGGGCTACTCATGAACTTATTTCAATGGATTTACTCATGCAAAAAGCTAATAATTTGCAGTGGATTTGCAGGGTTGGGTCTTGTTTATATTCTGCTAGGTAAAAGTCTCTCAATCATGAAACCATTAGAATACTTTCAACCAGCTGGCAACTGGTTGTCTGTATATGGTCAGGTAAACCAAACCAGCTGCAAAAGGAGAAATACTGTCTTTGGCACCAGGGGAATACAAAAGATAGCGGGCACCCTTCCTTCATCTTAGGACCAGGGTATAATAGTTTGTACTCTGCCTAAGAAGTATGGTAAATGTAATAATGTTTCTCCTTTCTTTTGTTAAGAAAGTTGCCTTATAAAGCAGTGGTAATGCTAATGATCAGATCAAAAGGTGGTAATTGAATCTTGGACCAATATGGTATTTTTCTTAAACAAAAGACAAACACTTTTTTTTTTTTTTTCTCCTAGGAGATAACTAGAGTGGTTTTCCACTATAGGGCTTTTCTTTGTCACAGTTATGTACCCCAAAAATATGCGTAAGAACAGCCCATAAATCTCAGTTCATGTGTTTGATTTACCTGTTGCAGCCTGCTTTCTATGTCATATCCTTAGAGAAGAGTAGAAACCCAAAACATAGCTTTTAGTATTTCCAGAGGGGTGAAAACTCAGTTATCAAAATGGATATGTTACTTTTTAACACTGACCCCCCCGCCTTTTTTTTTCCTTACCCTGTCATCAACTGCGAGCAGCTGACAGTCAGTTGCCGAAGTTAACACTTCTGCTTCAGGTATTTCTTCTGCCCAAGTCTTCAAGACACTCTGCCCTTCCAGTCTGACCTGGGTGCTGTCTTTCCTTCCCAACTCTGGAGTCCCCTTCCCTCAAACTCTGGCCTGACTCCTTTGCATTGCATCACCTTGAACTAACACACTGTGCGGTGGGAACACCTCCCTGCAGCATAGGTATGGTAGCTTTCTCACTCCTTCTTTCCCTTTGTTTGCTTTCTTGCCCTTCTCATGTTTTATTTTTTGTTTTCTTCCCTACTTATCCTCCTTGATGAACATTCATTAACTTTACTTAAGCTAATTGCAACCCTGCAGGGGCTGCCTTGCCGAGCACACATTGCTCATGGCGAAGGAACTTGTCTTTGCAAGTGAGTGCGAGGGAGGCGGCCTGCTCATGGCTAAAAGCTTTCTGATGCTGCGTGTGCGGTGAAAAGGAGTAAATGGTTGTTGCTGTGCTGGTGTGCCCAAACGGGAGTTTATGATTCCCTTTTACTTGCCCAGCCACTCGACAACACTCTGCTGTGAGCAGTCATGCTATAGGAGATCACCATGATTTTTGAGAGCACAGATTTTTAGCGTTGCCCGCTGTCCCTTGCTGAGCCTTGAATTCGTATTCTGAGGTCCAAGGACTTTTGAACCCTGAAGCTGGTAAAAGATTCCCTTCACGGTTAAAACATAGGAGAGGATAAGGGAACTTGAAAAAATGTTGATCTAAAACATTCCTCATACAAGCACACCCAGTTTTTCAGGGTATGCTGATGCTAGCTCCAAATGCTGTGATTTGGATCTATTCCTAAATAAGAACAACCAACATAATAACACATTATCCAGAGCTATAGCTCTACAAATTAAATGTTTGCTGAAAACAGGACTGGGAGGGGAGCAGTAGTTCACATGCTGCTTTGTAATATGCTTAAGCGGTATCTGTATAGCTAGGGAATTTGAGGTATATTTGTTTTTCATTGCTATCTTTCCAAGCAGTGTCACTAGACTTGCAGCCAGCTCTTAGGTTGTTTCAGAAGACTCTGACATTCCTCCTTTTACGTTTCATAACTGTCTTCATTGAGACAAGTGTGGCATGTAAGGAAATCTCGAGTAACTTAACCAGATTGAAATGGGGCAAGGAGCAGCACTGGAATATTAACCCTGACACGTCCCGGTGACAAGAAATCCCTAACAGCTTTTCTTTTTCAAGCAACAAGAGAAACTGAAACAACCTGGCTGTAGTAAAAAGTGATGCAGAAATAACAGCAATAGCTGTAAGAGAGAGAAAGCTAGTGAAGTACATCTTCCAATCTGATCGTTAATCTGGATAGCTGAACACCTTTGGGAGTGCTTCTTGCTCAGGGAGCTGAACCTACTCAGGATGGACACTTGGCTTTATACAGTTGGGGCATGCACTCTCCCATGCCATCTGGGCATGAACCAGCTCACTTTGACAGATGCATGCTGCAAGAGCAGTGGGATGTTTCTTATCATAAATACCTTGGGTGTCTGGCAGAACCAGGCAATCTTCTTGTATAGAGCAGAGAGCCATTGCTGTGATTCTTCTTTTTTGATCCTCTCTTCTTAAATCTAATGGATGCTGTCAGAGGAAAAGCAACTTATTTTGATCACATCGTTCTGCCCATTTCATTTTAGTTCATGTGTTTGATTCATTTGTTGCAGCTAAACAAAATGCTGCAGATATGCTGGCACAGACAAAAAGGAGGATCGAAGCATGATGGTGTTAGCACAGGTCTGGTGATCCAGTTTCTTCCTCTGCCACAGACTTTCTGTGCTGGTTTGAAGAATTCACATGATTTCTCTGGGCTTCAGTTCCTCATCTGTAAAATCATGATAAAATTAGGTGATGGATGGATTTTTTCAGTTCACCAGCCAAACTGTAAAATCAAAGGAAGAGGTGACAATTTGTTTCAGAACAGAAGCATCTTAGTAAATCAGACTGAACAAACATAAAGGTCATTTGAAGTGTTTCATTCAGTCTAAAATAAACTGTTGTGATTTACTCTATATATTTAAAGAAAACCCACCTTTTTCTTTGACAAAAGTATTGTATTGAAATGCAAATTTAGTTTTCATGATAAGATCTGAATGAAAGACTGCCATTGCCAAACAGTTCTGTGTTTTCCTGTTTTATGCTCTAGCCCTTCTCTCTACTTTACAGAGCATTATTCACCAGAGTTGAAGAAATAGTTTTGCTTCCTCTGAAACATTACTTTACTGTTTGGGCAAATAATAACAACAGTAATAAATTGTGTAGTTTTATACAAGCTTATGTTGCTCTGGCATAAGTATTTCATTGCCTAACATAGTCTGTGTGTGTATATGGAGGATGCAGGATGAGATCACCTGGATATCTCACATAGAGGTATTCATATCAGGATAGAAAAGCAGAAGAGTCATCTTCCTTCCAAGAGTAATTCTTGTTTTGGAAAGAAGTATGCCTTCATGGTGGAAAGGTCAGTGCTGCTAATCCACAATGTGGGTTTGGTGCCAACTCTGTCTCTGAATTTGGTCTAATCTCACTCCTGTTAACATTAAAGCGAGTTTTATTGTGAGCAGAAACCACCTCTTCTGTGTGACCTTGATTAGTCACTTAACCTTTCTGTGCTTCATTTTTCCCTTCTTTGATTAAATAAAGAATCATCCTTCTTTCTTCACAGGGGTGTCTTTCTGTAGAATTCACTCAATGTTTGCAATGTGCTTTGAGATAATAATTTCTCACTGTAGATCTTCAGTAACATAACATGCTGATCAAATTCAGCTTGGTCAAACACCTGGTGAATCTAGGAAATGGGACTCAGAGCAATGACCATGCTGCAATCTTTCCCTTCTGTGTCTTTTCCCCTATTCTTTTATGCTTTAATAATGAGAATGAGTTTTTATATGGACTATTAACACTGAACAGGGTGCTGGGGAAATGAAATGTCGTTAAAATATAAAAGACAAATAAATTGTCTTTGCTTTTTTGTAAGTTTAGATAGGTAAAATCAGTACCTAACATCATCTGATAGAATCAGCAGAGCAACATACCATGTAGCGATATAGGAATAAACTAATAAAAGTCTGCTAGTTAAAAGATTATCTTTACTGGGCCTAAAGAGGCAGAGTTCCATCACTTCCCTGCAGCTATTTCTGCACTAGTGTTTCTGTGAAAAGCAATGCCGGAAGGATTTCCAGAAGAATAAAGCCAGAGAAATAGTTGTCGTTCATATGAGCATCTGACACAGTTACGTAACTTCTGAAATCACTGCAGCAAGTTCTGAACAATGTGTAAAATAAAAAAATGCCCACCAAATGCAGAGAGCAGTGAAGAACTACAAGGCCACTTGGAAACTGCTGTGCTGTGTTACTCCGCGCAGACACACAATCTTCAGCCTGGTTGGAGACAGAAGTGCCTGGGATGCTGTAGATTGCCTACCTTCCTCCGTAACTAATCTGTTTGTTTACTGAGGGCTAAATGAGAGCTATGTGTGCTCCTGGAGGATGACCCCCCCCAGTGTTTTAATTTCTCTTTTTCTAGGTAGAGCATTGGTGGCAAGGAACGAGAAACATAGGAAGAGAATATGTGCATGCTGTATCCTTACATTTACTCTCTAGTTAAAAAAAAAAAGTCTACTTGAGAAAAGTTTGAGAATGGGTGTCCAACTCAAAATTAAATACTACTTCTACCTGTTCTCTGCCAGTGATTTCACTGGTTCAGACTACAGTAATGTTGATGCTGACCGTAAAACTGACCCTATACCCAGTATTGCAGATTCTGATCATCAGCTAGAGCTCTCTAAAGTATCAAACCCAAAAATGACACAAACCAAAATTCAATGTCAATTTCTGTTTTTCTTTTTCTAAGAACAACATTACTTCTTTTTATTTGTTTCCATTTCTTTAGTCTTTAGGAGTTTTGTTTTCAAGGTTTTCTCTGTGGTTTGCCGGGCCAGGAGTAGGAGAATCCTGAGGTTCTTGTACAATTTCTCAACTCCCAGAGCTGGGCTGAGTAAACAGCCCATTTGCTTCATGACTTGCAATGATGAAAGTCCCAAGATTAGTCCATGGTACTTACACCAATGTGGAGTCTCACAGAGACTAATAGTTTGGCCTGGATCTAGCTGCAGAATTGAAGTCTCTAGCGGCTGAAAGAAAAGCGAGAGAAGGAGGTATCCTTTTTACTAGAAAAAATACCCTATCCTATGCAGAGTCCTTCCCAGTTTGGTAAGTCTCCTGAAGGAATTCAGACCAGCAGCGCTAGATGGCTGGAGCGCTCATGGAAATCTGTAGGTCTTGGAGTGCTTCCTCACGTCTTGATGACTGTACTGATTGCTTTCGAATTTTGTAATATAGTTTATCCATGGGTAGCCAAAGGTTTTTCAGAAAGCAGATTGCTTAGAGTAAGCGTCAACTCTGAGCCTTCATCTTTTTCCAGCCGCGCTCAGCGGGTGGCGTGAGTGGAGCGCCTCTGCTGGCACAGCACCGGCCGGCTGGTAACGGAACAATCCTGCCCGGGCGGCTCGTCCGTGGGAACGCGTCGCGCAGGAGCTGCAGGTGCGGGCCCCTAGCTGAAGGGCCGGGTGGGAGTTCAGCGGGAGGCGGCGGCGGCAGCGGCTCAGAGCGGCGTGAGCGGTTTGGCCACTAGAGGGGACTAAAGGCCCGCACTGGGTTCTCCCGGGTCGTGCATTGGGTCTCCTCGGGAGCCGGGCAAAGGCGGGGGAGCGGGTGAGGCAGAGCTGGTGGGTCCGCTCCGCAGGTGGACTGCTGGCCCTACCCTTGCCGGCGAGTGGGGGGTAGGGGTCCCTCTGCCCCGCAGCAGCGAGGCGTGGAGTCAGCGCCTGCAGAGGACGGTGCGTTTTGCCCGTTACAAAGTCAGGATTAAGAGCCAGCTCAAGCCCGCCTGTGTCTCCCAAGGTCCCTCTGCAGTTCACCAGAATATGGTGGTGGAGATACTGTCACTACCAGATTTCTGTTCGATAGCGTATTATGCTAGCGCTCGTTTTGCCCCACATTCACTGAGTGAACTAAAGCCTGATCTGTATTTTAGGAAGTACATACAATGCAGGCTTAATAATCATCTGTTCTGCAATAGAGAGAGATAAAATTTAAAGCTATACTAACTCTTTTCTGCTGGAGATTGCAAGCTGAGTTGAGTCATCTTTGTGCAGTAGACAAACTACCCAACTACTAATGAGAAAAAAGAAAATTCAGTCTCTGTAAAGGAAGGATCTGCCTGCGAGATGCTCTTTGAGCCTGAATTTTGTATGCGGTCCCTAAACCTTCAACGTGTGTCATACAATTGACTTCAGGAGCAGCAATCGCTTCGAGCTTCACTTTGGCTAAACAGTTAAGCGTTGGTTAGAAACTAAACATGGAAGATGAACAGTCGTTCACGACTGTGACTTGCTTAAGTCAGTTTTATTTACAGCTTCCTTTTCCACAAAGCTCCTTGGTATATTTAATGGTATCCTATCTGCCTAACATCCTGCTACAAAAGGTGGGATCTTGCACTCTCTAGAGTGCAATCTGTTTTTCAGAGCAAATTACTTTCTGAGATATCAGTAATGAATCGGAAACTGTAACAAGGTTTTCTTTTATCAGGAGCTCTAACATACTGGGAAAATGTACTGAGCTGCTGGAAGAGCACAGCAGAGGGGGTTGCTATGCTCTCTACAGTGCAGCTTATGGATAGGCTTCTAGATTTGCTGAAATACGAGCAGCAAATCCAGGCTTGATAGTAGTTCAGGAGGTGCCTTATTATAGACACGTGTATTTTCACTGCGGGTTGAATGTATGCTTAAGTGCTTTCCCAATTTATGTATTTCAAAATCTAGTTGAGGTCCTTGTGAAATCCAAGAGAAATGTTCCATTTGCAGAAATGGATTTGAAATAATGCCCTTCTTATAACTGCATAAGAAAGGATGGAGTTCGTGTACGGACATTTGGGGGTCTGGATTCTAAATAGGTTCGAAACCAGAATTTATTTATGATATTAACCTTGGACTGGAGAACCAATACAAGCGTCATGCTTGCATTATATACAGATAAATCATATTTAAATTATTTAACAGTAAATAGCTAGAAAAACTTGGTTAATTTGAATCTGGTTTGCTTTATTTTTTTGATAATAGCACATCTCATATTATGATGTGAAGCACTCAAGGTTGTTAAGATAATGTTCACTCCCACAGCAGATGAGTCAGCTCTTCAAACCCAATAATTAGTATCCTCATTGATTCATACTATCACTCAACCCATGATGGGTCATTTGTGGCTTCCAGTCTTCTGGACACAGCCATATGGCATCCCAGTGGGATCCAGGGCACTAACCCTGGGCTATTACAAGGGATACATGGTTGGCACGCTAGACTACTGATTAAATATTAACCACAGCAGACACATTATTTCCACTCTGCTTTAAAATGAGTCTTTAATTAGAAAGAAAATAACAGCAGCAAATGAAGTTTCATGGTTGTTGTCTGAAGTAAATATTTTGACCCGTTGCCTGTGGTACAAGCTCAGAAAAGTCCCCTGAGACTTTCAGCCTGCCACTCAGACCAAACACTGGTGTCTGGAATGGTATCCAGCCATCAATCATCTGACATAGATAAGGAAGTTTAAATAGGAGAGGCAACTTGCCTAGATAAAAAGAACATAACTTCTGTTAAATTTAACCGTGTCTTTTCTAGGACCAACTCCTCTTGAAGCTGCAGTTGTATAAGCAATTGAAAATATTTCTTTTCTTTTTTTTTTATTACTTTTTCCTCATAATGGAAATTCTTATTAAATAAGTTTACCAGGAGCTTTAATTCAATTCTTTATTTAAGTCTTGTTTATTATCCTTACATGACCTGAAAGAAGAGCCATTGGGTTTAATTACATTCTGGGGGGGAATAACTAGGTAAGGATGCATGTTTTACAGTTCACGAATAATATACGGTTTTAGGTACATAACTTTAATGTTTTACCTCTTTATAAGATGCTGAGATAATCCAGAATTTATTTTTTTTGCCCTCAGAAATGAAGATGTAATTATTTTTTTTAATTCCTTATTCTTAATCCCTTGATTTTTTCTTTGCTGTTTTCCAACCCCTGAGAAGCCTTTCCTAAAAATGAAGCAGATTCTTAATGTCTAAAACAACCTCTAATTTACTCCTAATTAAATAGAAATAGATTTGCTAATGCTTAATACTTAGTACAAGTCCAAGGGAGTATTTTCTAAACAGTCATATGAATTTTTTCTTTGCAGAGAAATATAGACTCACTGATCCTGTCAAATAACGTGCATCTCCTAAACTTTATAGCAAGCCAGTTCCGTGTCTTTATTAAAAAGAAATATGATTAAGCCACTTATTAATAAAAGCAGTGGTTTCATGTGCATAAATCCTCCTACTCCCTTTTGTATTATAAGCCCTAAAAGTGACTATTTTGTCTTTCAACACAGTTTTCTCAGGGACAAGGCTGAGTAAAACATCTTGGTGTGTTATTACAGATTTTTCTTAGTTTGGGATTATATTAAGTTATAACTTAAATATGATCACGGTCTTAGAAACAATTTTAGCTGTGGATCAAAGCAGAAGCCCATCAGAAGCACTGGCAGTACACAGTACCAGACTTTAAAAAGTGTGTATTATAGAAAAACTTTTTCACAGAGGATCCCAAGCAGCTAGTGATTGTTTTAAGCCCTAGAAAGTCTAATTTATCACATACTAAATGCTTGCCCTCATGCTAGTATTTTATAATGTCTGTTTCTTAGGACCACTGTTATTTTTTGTCTACAGCATGTATATACTATGGACCTTATTTCCATAAATAATGCTTGCATCACATACATTCATGTGACATCTAGATTAATTTTCTTAGGTTAAATTTCACAGCAGCCCACTTATTAATTTAGGTATTCTAGGTGATTTTTAGCAACGGTGGTTTTGTTGAAGACCCTAATTAATAAAAACAACCCCCCTCCTCCAATATTCTACCCTGAGTTATACTTCTGCAAATTGAAAGCACGTATTCATTTTCTTTTTTGCTTTTTAATTAAAGCTGGCTTATATAACTGAGGTTTGAATTTGGTTTAGTACTCTTTAAAGTAGTGATGTCTCAATCCACAAATGAAAGTGAATGTTTTCTCTGTAAACAATTAGGAAGATTATCTACTTAAGCAGGTGAGAAGGTAACAAACATAAATTGTGCATGTTGGTATTGAAGAAACTCTCTACTTCTTAAGTGAGGACAAAGCGTTTCTTCTTGGAAACAGAGGAGCCGTTAATGAAGCGGTGACTTTCAGGAGATCACAGGAGTTTCTGTAGGGAGATTGTGCCCTCTGAAGTCCCAACTTCATCACTGGTGCATGCTGAAGCCCGCACTAAATCTTTTAAAAGTGGCAGCAATGCCCATGGCCAGCAGTTGTAAGGCCTTTCCAGCTCCTGGTGTAGCTGCCTGACCATTTCGGAAAGTTTATATTACAATATTCTGTTTGAATCCCTAGCTATGTTTTTGAGTTTTCTTTTGACGGTAGTAGGACTTGATTTAACAAAGACATATATGATTTCAAAACTATAATGAGCCTGCACTAGAGAAAACTCCATTAAGTCAACAGGTGCCTGCTGATTTTTTTTTTTCTTTTTTTTTTAAACTATACCAGAAACTCTGCAATATGTGGCTGGTTTCCTTCAGGTTCCTCAGCATCATCAGGGCCTTAAATATAACGCATATTAGAGACAGGGGACTCGTGTGGAAATGTACTGATTTTACTTCAGGGTTGCTGTGGTGCTGGAATGGCAAACATTAGTGTTTATGATAATAGAAAGAAAACGAGTAAATTTTTCAGTGCTTGGAGGTGCAATGTCTATTTATGTTACCTGTTAGGAGATAATGCAGTCTCTGAAGAACACTGCCCTGGGCTATGTTCTTGTCACTTCTTCCTCCTTCATATCTGATTGAATAATTGGAAAGAAATCCTCCCGGGGACAACTGAGTTAACATAGGAAGTGGGCAACTATTTGGTAGCAATCTTGCTTGTTAATTGGAATGATATCTTAATAACCCAACATGTCATTTTGGATACTGTGGGACATAGGGCTTTAAAATAGAAGCCAAAAGTGATGTTCTCATCACTTGTCATCATAGATCCAAGAGTATTTATGGATGTTTTATGACTTTGTACTGTAAGACAATTAACTCCATCTTACCCTCACATAATGGGAACAGTTGTTCATTAACAATTCCTCAGTCTTTCTGTAAAGTGTGTTAGATACCATTTCCATCTTTAAGCCTTCAGACTGTATGTAAACTAGTGCAGTATATTGTGGTAGATGGATAGATGTTGGTACACGTGGCTTCCGAAATGCTTTCAACTCGAAGATGATGTAGAAAATATGCAATAATATGAAATAATATCTTTCCAATCATGTTTGGTCATTGTGTGTGGTGGTGGTAGATTTTTTTGCTTTGTGGTAGGTTTTTTGGTTGTTTTTTTTTTTTGTGTGTGTGTGCATGCTGTCCTTCTCCCAATCACATCTATTGTATTACTTAGAGGTAGGGGACAAATTCCTTCCCTTTCTTGTATGCTGTATAATTTTAGATCCTGCCAGATCATAAGGACATATCTCTTCTGTCAAAAGGCATTCATAGAAGTTTACTTAATTTTTCCCTCTGACCTTACTAAGCCTAGAAAATACAGCCTGTGAACCCTGACTATTGATGTGTTAGACCTGCTGAAACACTAATCAGATGGCAGACTGGCTGATTTCTCTCCTTTTTCTCCAAGGAGTGCAACAGTTGCTCAGAAATGACCCAAATAATTTTTATTAATGGGCCCAACATTACTTTCATTTCAAAAGAGACAAATCATTTAATAAAATGTGTGTTCAGTTGTGTTCATTAGTGTTAATCAGTAGTTCATTAAACCTTAATCATATCAATTTCGGGCCACTAATATTCAGGTAGTTTAATAAAGGACCCAGCCGTAAAAGAGCAGCCATTGCATATTCAGGAGCATATTCATCCATAGCAATCCCTGCTTGAATACAGGCTGTCCATTCAGTTGGGTATCGGGGATGTGATAATAACAGATGAAAGCAACGAAGTATACATGGCAAAACACCACCGATACAGTTTTAACTATAATACATGCTGTGCTTACATGTTATGAAGCCTTTGTCCCATAGAGCACTGTTGTTTACTTGAACAGGGAGTACATCAGGCTGAAACTTTTGACCGATGGAATTAGCCTCTCTAGGGAAACAGCAGGACAAAGTCTAAGTGTATTGGGAATGCTTAGTATTTTGAGAGGATGATTTGTAAAATAGCATATTGGCAAATACTGTGTATAGTCTCCAGTTCATAAAGTAACTAACATATGTAAAATTTTAAGGTATGTGTAGTTCTATTGAAGTCACTGGTACTAATGTCTTATTCAAAGCTCATGAATCTAGCTTAGTACTTTTCCGAGATCTTATATTATCTTCCAAGAAAGGCTGTTACCAGCTGAATTTGCTCTGGATGTGAGAAGCCTGAACAGTGCTACAGACAACGCTGAACAGATATGCTTCACTTATTCGTATTTATGTATTAAAAAGTCACTCTGAATTTCATGGTTTGCTCTGAAGTCTGAGGAGTAAGAGTAACTCGTATTGATATACTAATTCTGTGTCAGAGCTCAGATGTGCAAGAAGAATCAGGAGCTGTTTTATTCCAGTTAAAATTTTATACTAATACATGTTTGTACAAGCATATCAGTCATAATTTCTTCTGTGAACCAAACAAAAGTTAACAGCTGGTTAGAAAGACGAAATTTTAGGGAAAAGCCTGGAATTACATGCTGCTTGTTCTTAAGACCTTTCTTCATTGAAATCCAGTCATAGTTTTTGAGATGTTCGTTTCTGTATTTTAGGTGACCATAACTGCAGAAGGTATAGCAACATGTGAATCTCTTCCCTCCAAGAAGTGCTGTGTACTATTTTTATCATTTAGTACAGTAAGATGTCATCATACAATGAGGTCATCCTTCTGATCCTGTCCAGGTAAGAAAATTATTTTTTAACTCGAATTGGACCCCTACTTTAATCTAATTTTATGCTCTCTGTCATCTCTCCTTTCTGACTTAGCCGTTCTCATGGAAAGTGTTGACCCATTTCAGTGAGAGATCTTGATGTTTGTATTGAATTTTTGTCCTACAATAAAACATTGTGCCAGAAAGAAAACAAGAATTTACCTCTTCCCTCCCCTGCAGATTGAATACCATATAGAGCCTATTTCCTTTTTTTCTTGCTCTATAACCACCCCTTTCTCTTTTTCTTCTTTTTTTGATCAAATAAGGAAGTGAAAATGTTATGGGAAGATATATTCTATACCAACTGCATTTAGTAAATGAGTTTCCAGGCATATTAATGCAATACAGTCGTAAGTGTCTTTGCTAAGATGGCTATATTCATCATGTCTTTACTAAGCACTTTTGTATAGGTAAATGGTGTATTTGTTTTCCCAGCCTACTCTCATCAGAAGTGAGTTAAATGCATACAGAATGATCCTAGATCATTGCTATTTAATGTCTTGATAGTTTTTACAACTGTGTATTCATCTTGCCTGTTTGAGGGTCTCCATTCAGTCTGCCTTTCTGTTGACTGGAGCCTCATGTCTCATTTTACCACCTCTCTAAAACTCTGCTTAAAATAAAGCTGACATTACAATAGGCTGGTGATGCTTTAACGTACTGGATAGGAGCTTATCAACAGCTCCAAGAAGCAGTGTGGGTTCAGACATTATTGTCAAACCTGCACTGTATCATTGGGATTTCCATCCCAGCAGGTACAGGTTAAAATTTTAGTACAGCATATTTTCTTCTCCTGCTCTGTTGTCACATGACAAGGAGAGCAAACAAGTCTAGTGGAGACAAACAGGTCTGTGCAGATAGGTTGGACCCCCTGGGCGCAAATAGCATACTCCATTCTTGGATGTTTTCCATGCTGCCCCTTCTTTTCCTTTGAAGCTTACGTACATCTTTAGCATATAGTATGGCAAAGTCTGAAAGAAGAAGTTAGATAAGGACTGGAGGGAGAAGACATCTCAAACCATGTGCAGCCTGGATTTGGCAAAGGCTCCAACACAATAGCTTCCAAGGATTTGCTTAAACCATCTGTAATAGGAAGGTGCTTGTTTTTGTAAAGTCAGAAGAAAATCAAAGCAGAGGTTTTTGGGAAGTCCTAAGAACTGCCAACAGCACAAGCTCTCTGACACATACACTTTGGGATATGCAAGCTGTTGGCAAAATGAAAAACGGTTCAGCCTATAAAAAGGTGATGGTGGAACGACATGAGATTCTGTTATACCTTAACTGGTTGTACTTATGGAGGTGGTATGTCAGATGTTGAAGAATTCAAAATGTAATTGGTCTGATCTGAATATGAGGACTCAGGTAGATGCAAGTTCTTCTGGACCCTGTCTGGAGTCACTGGCAGTACTTCGGCAGCTGAAATCAAAGCCGTATTGTTATAGGTGGGCTTTTTAATTTTTTTTTCTTTCTTGTTTTAAAATTTATTTTATGCTGTCATAGGGGTTCTCCAAGGGAAAAAAAGAATACATACAGCTCAGATGAAGAGCAAGGCCCTCAATCAGTAGCTAAACCAGACTTACGCTCTGTGGCCTGGGATACCTGGGGTACATTGACTAGTGGACCAGTAGCAGAATATAAATAATACTATATTGTGAAGCAAGGATGGAAAGAGGGTAATTAGGAATGCATGTTGCTCATAAAAGTTATGTACTGGTATTGCTCAGGGCATAAAACAGTTTAAACACATGATTTCTTTACAAAACAGTAAGAATCTAAGCTTAAAATACTAATAAAATATTGGGTTTAAGAACAGTAAGTGGATATTTGGACCAGATGAATCCCACGTTTTATATAGGCTAATAAAATATTATGAACTGGATATACGTCTAAAGCTGCTACTAAGGGGGACTAGATGATGTGGGGGGATTGCTAACATGGTGTAGAACCATTAAATTTTGCTCGCTGTGGTTCAGGAAATTTTAATAAGATGTGAGCCTTCTCTTTCTCCTTAATGACTTTTTGATGTCCTACATGAAATCTGTGTGGGTGGGTTTTCTTTCCAATACTCAGTAGGCAGACGTCCACATCGTGCAATAAAACAGTATGTTAATTTGCTTTTGTGTTCTCTACAGAAACCAGTACGGGAATGGGGGCTGAGCACAGAAGCTGGGGGCTAGAGACCGAACCTCTGGCAGATAGTCCATGTTACCCATTGAATATGATTTAAATAGTTCAAAATAAACATTTTTTTGTTTTGTCTTGTGTTTTGGCAGGGTATGGTTGTATGTATATATTTTATTTTTGAGATCCTTTCTGGATATCCTTCATGTTCACTTTGATATCCTCCATTCTTGCTTGATTTTTTAAAAAAATATTTAATGTTAACCTGTTGCCTTTGGTGGACCTTCAAATGAATTTCGTTGTCCAAATTCCTTTCAAGTTGGTTGTGGGCTTCTGTTTTCAAAGGAATAGTTTTCCAACTAAACATGTTCTGTCTGTACTCTGATCCACTGTATGAGAGATTAGTGAAAGAGGTGGGAAAAACACACTGAGAAGAAGAAAGGGGTTTTGTCTTTTTTTAATTAACTGATAAAAAACAAAGGAAGCATATTTGAAGTATAAATAAGACTTGGCTTATTGGAAGTGTAAGATATTGAAGGAGAAAGCTAATAAAAAGATATGTCAGGAAAACTTGAGTGAAATATAGAAACTCCAGGAAGGAAAAGTAGTTAATGATACGTGAGAAAACAGGTTAAATATGCAGAATATAAAAAAATGTGTACAAGAAATTTTCAGTCAAGCCAAGGGTCATTGGGGCTGTTGGAAAACCTGAATGGGGTTATTAATGAATGAGGTTAATGTTGCTAAAAGCTGAAATGGGATGTTTACAGTGATATTTGTTCAGAAGAGCACCTGAAGATCTCATGCTAGAGACTATGATAGGCATTTCTTCTGTGAGGGAGTAAAGTATGGGTTATAATACATTAGAACTGGGAAAATTAAAACACCATCTGAATTGCATTCACAAGGATTCAAAATAAGTAAGACAGGAAATTGGAAATCTGATGGCAGAATATAGAGGAAAGTAATGTAGAGATAGATGAATAGTGTTTCCTGCAGTCTGCATAGCTGGAGCTGTGGCGTGGTAGTAGTACGTTGTCATAGCAATGCCTGTTCTTAAGCAAATGGAGATTAAGTTTGCAAACACTTCATCAGTTGTTGGGTATTGCAGCCTTTATATATATGTTGTTTGGTAAAAGAGTATACAACCATAGTAATTCAGCAGAGTTTGAAAATGGGCCGAAGGGATTTGGAAGCAGAAATTGCAGTGAAAAATTATAATGAAACGAGTACTGATGTATCAACTAAAATCCATGAAAATCTACCCTAAAGTGTTGAGGGGTTTTGTTGTTGTTTGTTTGCTTGTTTGTTTTCCCAGTAAACCTGTCTGCACAGGCACTGGAAGAAATTTTACAACTGACACACATGGCTTCCAACACATGGCTTCCAAGAAGTACAGTTGTTTCTGTGTTGGGTGGGTTTCAATTAAGTTTCATTATCTAAATTCATTTCACTTTTTCTTCCACCCAGTTGCTGTGAAAACCCTAATGGAAAGATGCTGGTTTAAGGCCATTTGTTGAATGGGGAAATTTTATCTGACGATATGAACTAATTTACAACAAGGACATTGTAAATAACATCAGAAAAAAAGGGCTTTGGCACTCACTTTGAAAAGTATCAGGACCATAACTGTAGTTATCATTTTAACTAGATATTATAGCTTGAGTCTCAGATACTTGGCACAAATTGTTCCTAGGGAGTCTGCAAAGCAATGTATGCATGTACATTTTGTAACAGAAAAGGACTGTAGGCAAATGACAATGGGGTTTTCTGTTGGTGAAGAACTCTTGAGTCCTTCACATGTGTTTTAAATACACAGAGAATGTGCACTTACAAACTTGAGTAGGTGGTCAGCACTTTACCTGAGGAGCACATTCTCACTTTTCTTTTTCTGCGGTAATCCAACTTAAGCTGTTGTTGGTTTTTATTTTATATTTGATTTTTATTCTAAAGATTTTTTTCAAATGAGGGGTTGTAATGATACTTGGACAAAAAATTAAAAGATTTTTTTTTCTCTTTTCTGTCCAACTGGCACTGCAGACAGATGGAAAGACGTGACTAATACAGTGGATCAGTGTATCCCTATAACTTGGATCAAAACAGCCCAGTGAAACTAAAGGCTCTGGCTTTGCTCCCTTCTTTCTGATCCTAGCCTAAGGCAGATGTAAAGATCAAAGCGTACCATGTCAACAGGTATAAAGATAACGTATTGCCTTTCTGCAGTGTTCTCTAAGTCTGATTTACACTGCATGGAGCACAGCACTCGTTGAATGGTAGAGCTTAAATAAAGTGTTGGTAAATATCTGAATCATTGAGGATGAACTTTGGAGAGAAAACCAGCTAGCTAGTTCTTTGGCTTGTCATTCTCATGCCTTATGTAAATAATGTCAAAATGCATTGGGATCAGATAGAGATATGAGTCAAACTGAATGTTTCGTCATACCATTTTCCCCCTAGCAGCTGAAGAAGTCCTTTGATAGAGTTTCACTAATTTAAAAAGGGGCTTCTTCAAAAGTCCAACATTTTCAACAGCTAAGCCCTCATCTAGGGCAGCTTTCTTTGAAATTTTCTTTAAAACTAACCCCAGTAATCATTAGCCATGAGTTATAGAAAAGAGCAATGTCCATTTTGTAGGATGTAGGCTTATCGGCAATCATTTCCATCTTGGAATGGGAAGGGAAGAGCTAGTGAATAGCACTTTTCACAAAGCCTCCAGAAAGGACGCTTTTTTGTTCTGTTTCTTTGGAGGTAAAAGCAGGATTAGATATAACTGTGTCCCAGGTATAAATGGTTTATGTGAATTGTAGCTCAAGAGACTCCTACTCACATTTCCTTGAAGCAGGCTATAGCTGGAGCCTGTAAGACTTGTGACCTGGCTAAAAGTAGAAGGGACATCTGGTTGTTGTAAAGTTGTAGCCCAGCCCAGAGGTTGGAAGGAGAGCGGGAGGCCCTTGAACTGCAGTTCCCATGAAGTACATGAGCGATGCAGTGACACACAGTTTGGTTTGGCTTAACAAGCTTCTGTCTGAGGACATCATCATTGAGGATAACTTTTTTTTTCTTTTTTTTTGTCTGTAGAGGAGATGAGACTCTGACTAAGATTGCCTTCTCCAAAAAAAAATATTTTGATGGTTAATGGCTTTGCTCACAGGCATGAAATGATTCCATCTGAGAAGTACAGTTACTTATATGATCTTACCACCTAAGTGTTCTGTTCTCCCAGCTATTTTGCAGATACTCCCCGAATAGTCCCAGTAAATATTATATATCATTGTTCATGTGCCAAGGGCCTGGTTTTCAGTTTCCTTTGAATCCAGATGTCCAAGGGAAGACTGTTTCCTCTACAGCACCAGAATAAAGTACAGAGTAAAGACATTGAAGTATTGTACAAAAAAGTCTGCAGTCAGATGTTGCCATTGTGACACTTCATGACAAAAATCACAGTGGGCATCTGGTGGGCTGTATGTCCATCCTACTGAAAACTTTTAAGTGTCTGGTGAGTTACTCTGGTGCTTAAACAGAAAGGAAAATTGGATTCGGATAATTTACGCAAAGCTCTTTTGGAAACTCTCTTCACCATGCCCAAAACCACACTAGAAACTTCATTGCTACAGGCAGAAGATGTCTCTGCCTCCAGGAGCTTGGTATCTAATTAAATGTCTTGGTTCATGTGAGCCCAAGAAATGACTTGAGGGATGAGAAATGGAAGGGCTATATTTACTATAATACTGTGATATGACAAAAGTTTGGCCTTTCTGAATTTTTAGATTGAGTTGCATCAAATTCTTTCTACCTTTTTTTTGTTTTTCAGTTATTCAGGTAAAGCTCACTTTGCCAGGTTGTATACAAGGGACGGCTCATGGGGGAATTTAAATCAGGAAAAGATTATGGTTGAATTGGAAGATATTCCCTACATAAGGAGCCACATGGAGTGTTTGAGCAAAAGAGAAACTAATACACAGTTGCTTTCTGAAGCCTAACTTTGAATGCTTTGATCAGAGATCAAAATATTTAAAAAATAAAAATAAAAATTTCCAACGTAATGCTGTAACTTGTTCTGTAGATGTGAACTTACTGGGACATGTGGGGATGCCCAAGTACTGGGGATGCTGGCATTTCCTGAATGCTGACAGGTGCAGATCTAACGAAAACCTCCCGTAGTGGTGGAATACATCCCAAATGCTGGCATGCACTGAGCTGGTGTTGAAAGCTCTGTGGCTGGATGGCTTTATCAGATGCCTGGAAGTGGCACAGGCAATGGCACTGTTGTGGCACTGCTCCGTGACAGTCTCACTAATACCACTTCGTGTCCCATCAGGGAGGGGAGCGCATTGAGTTGGGTTAATCGCTGTGAAGCCTCACGAGCTGAGTTCAACTTGCAGGACCGCAGTTCTGAAACTTGAATTGCTTGGAGGACTGCAAGATGTCTTTGGCTCACCACATTAGATATGCGTATAAATTATGTCATGAAAGCCTGTAGTTATTCATTCCAGAGCTGCTAAGATGCTTTGATGTGCTTGGATTAGATGGTGAAGAAACCATAGCTCAGCTGGCAATATCCCACAGAGGGTAGATGCATGCATATAGTATGAATATAAATTCTCTTTGAGGCCTTACAGAGAAACAGGGTTTACATACAGATCTGACAAACTATTTGGGGTTTCTGTAGGAGGATCTGAAAAGTGGAGTGTACAACAGAAAGATTGTATGTGGAGTGCCACTTTGAAAATTGCAGGTAAAAACCTGCATGTGCTCTTAAGAAGAATGAGTAAAGTACCATTTTGTTCGTGGTGGAAACGGGAAGAGAAAGGTCATGGCACTGAGCATGGAGTTTGCAGTGGCTTCGTTTGAAGGTAGCGATGAATGAATGGGACTCGAATGCCAGTGATTTGTCCTGAGTCCGAGGGGACTGGAACGGAGCCTCAGTCCGAGCCCTGCCCTCCTCTCTGTGCATTGTCCTTTTCTTCTGTCTATGAATTGCTCAAATGCGAGAGGGACAGTATATATAACACACAGATAAATCAACATTTATTTATTTCATTATAGACACAGGCTTATCTGAATGCTGACAATTGATGGATTCTGTGTGAAGGAGCATGAAACATTATGGTTTTTCTCTTCTACATAACAACAGCAATAACAAGCCCACCATGAATTTTTTTAAGCCATGTTAATTTTCTGTCTGTTCTGGGAGATATAGGTTTTTGGTGGTGTTTGTTGTTTTTCGGGTTTTTTTGGTTTTGGGTTTTTTTTTAATTCTTTTTCTTGTAATGATTTCTGTCTTAGCTTCAAAATGAGGAAGAGAATTTCATCTTTTGTAATGACAATTAAACACAGTTTGAAAGATCATAGCCTGGATGTAATAGCCAAATTCTTGGAATTTATTAACTGAGGAACTAAGTGAATAATTTAAAACAAATAGCTTTCTTGACAAATGGACCCTCCAGCGTTCTTAATATTTTCACTGGGCAGATCATATTGTTTTTGTCATTGTTTATATCAGAGTAGATATCACTGGTTTCAGCTGAGGCTTTCTTTTTAGAGTAAGCTCTTGTCCTCCCAGAGCACTAAGAAATGTGACTGCATCACTTTTTTTTTTTTTTTTTTCTCTTTTTGGTGGGTGTTTTGATCCTGTTTTTTGACCTGTCCTCTTGAGTTTAGAGGATTGGTTTGCTTTTCAAAACATACCTGTAGCTGTGTATGCTACAACATCTTGAACTTGTTGAGGGGAGAGTGATTCATTGTGCAGTCTTGGACCAGCATCTCAAGAAAGCTCTGGCCTAAGCCTAGATCAGTTCTATCCTGATTTGTAAGGAGTCTCCCTGTGCCAGAGAAGGACAGATCTCAGCTGTGATCTTCATCCCACTTTTTATATGGTCTCTTAGAAGGAGTGTGTCGAAGATAAGGAGGAAGACCTTTAGTTTCACGGTTTTGTAGAAAGTAATGCGTAAAGTAGAGCTTTGATGTATATGCAGTATTTCTGAGAAGATGTACCAGAGAAACAGTATGTAAAACTCGAGTTTTCCAAGTGCTGGAACCATCTTTACCAGAAGCTTTGATTTGTTTTAGTCCAGAGACAACAAACGTGTATTTGAGGCCACTCCTTTATCGCTTTGGAGGGGGATCACTTAGAATAATTACAACATTGGAAAGCACCAGCTCCACTGTGGTATTCTCCGTATGTAAGATATTAAAGTTAACAGGTGAAAGGGAAAAAATAGAAGGCAAAACTGTTACTAGCGCTGATCAGAGACATGCAGCAGGCTGCTGGTGGAGAAGGATTAAAATTCGGTTCACTAGCAATTTCTTTCAATATTAGAGTCATGGACCACATGTTTTTCTTAAAATGATTTTGGTATTTACTGATATTCTTCCAGATTTCTTGGTTTTATCCCAAAGTGTACATTGCATATATTCTCTATAGCTTTTATTGAGTAATAATTCTTTCCGATTAGCTCATTAAATAAAATGCCATGGTTTGAATGACATAGAGGTATATACTTACATTTTTTGAAAAATGTACTCAAATTTCATATTTTGCTTCTTCAAATTTTGTCAATTCTTTCTGTGAACGCTTGCCCCTCTAAAGGTTGATTTCCTAGGTCTTGGTGGGAGGCAGAAGGTGGTAGGAAAACATGTCAAAGACTCTTCACTGAAAAAGTGGCAATTGGTAGGGCTATTTTGTGTAGTTAACTGTTGCTTAGCTCTCTCTAGGACTGAGGAATTCGAAGCAGGGGAGAAAATTTCTTATGATAGGAAATAAAAGGTGGAAATACAAACTTCAAGTAACTAAACATGTAAAAAGCTACAGCAAGAACCTGATATTTATAGTATGACAGTTCCATTGTAATCCTGGCAGAGACAAAACCAGGACAGTTTTGCTTAGAGCCAAGGAGTGTCAATAGCAAGGGGTTATTCATGTGCTGTGAGAATTAGTGGTTTGGGGCGTGGCAAAAAAATGCCACGCACTCCAAGTTTGCACAGAACAAAGTGCAAAATAATGTTTCTTCCTCGTACCAGCTTAAACCTGAAAAGAACCAGCATTTAGCCTGGATCAGGTGTTTATATTTAAGAGGGTTTGGTGCCTCCCCCCCGTACTCCCTCCAGGCTAACTCCTGAACTGCTTGAAGCCATTTAGGGGATGTGCAGTGAGAAAGTTCCCAAATGAAAAGGGAAAACATTAAATGAGTATATGTTAGCAGTGTAAAGAGACAGCAAGCAAGGATATTTGTGCCAATGTATACATCTGTGGATCATGCTTTTAAAAGCACTTATTTCATGATTAAGAGTTTAAAAATGGTGTATTTTTTTCCTCTCATCACTTGCAAATCTTTACATGCTGTTTACTTAACAGAAAGTCTTGACAACTTACCTAAATACTTTGGGGATGTGTGTATGCTTATCTAAGCATAAATTCTGGGTAAAAGTAGTGGAAGCGCTAGCTGCAAAATGAGTAGTTGCTTAAGAATGTGATGCTGCAGGTGCCAACATCTAAGGTTGCAGAAAATTAACCAGCGGGGCAAGAGCAAGGTCAGCACTAATTTCAGGATATTTTTCATTTCTTACTATTTTGAACGTCCTGAATTCTTGTATGAGAGCAAAATCAGCTTCCAAATGAAAACAGGGGAAGACAGAAAATGAATTTTAGATTACAAATTACCTGAGTCAGCGTAGATTTGTCCAGAACAGTCAAAAGCAAGTCAGTCCTGCCTTTCAGTTTAGCAAGATCACACAAACACCTAAAAATAAAGGAAGAGAAAGAGAATCTCGATGAAACGACGGGCTTGATGATGGTAGAAAGTAAAGAGTGATTGCTCATTTGAAACAATAGTCCAAATTTGTCGAAGATAGAAAGCCAGGTAAATAATGCATTTAATTCTAATTTGGCATACATTCCCCCCTCTTTAAATTTAAAAGCAAGATAAGCTACAAGTATGTTAAAGATAATTAGAGGATTTTCATTTTGTTAGGAAAGAAACTAATCGTTCTGTAATGTCTGCAGATGACTAATCGTGTTGTGTTCCTGGAGAAACTGAGTTAATCGTCTGCTTTGAAACTGGAAAGATAATAAAGCCATTTAATGTTGTAAAACTTAAACTCTGAACAATATCTTTACCTATGATTGCTTGAAGGTTATAGAAGCCTCAAGCTAGACACCTATCAGCACTATCAGATTTTGTGGTGATTTTTGTTGTATGTAAAAAAAAAACCCAAACCAAAAAAAACCCCACCAAAACACCTTTTCCCCTGAATTACACTTGTGAAACATCAATTCTTAGATGTAACACAGGCCAAGAGTTATCTCTCTGCCATTTGTTCCCTGCATTAATCTTCAGGTCTTTTAATAAAGGTGGGGAACAAAGGGTCAGGATGACTCAAAGAAATGGTAATGGGATACATAGAGCTTTTCACCTATAGGTCATTAGATCAAGTCCAGCCAGGACGAATGTTACCTCGAAGCTTTTCCACCCCTTTATTACTTTGTGTCTCTAAGGGATATAAACTGAAGGATCTATTTCTGCTTTCTAGTAAACTGGTGACCAGTGCTGGAAAAAGCTACCGCCCCTCTGATCCAGGTCAGTGGCGAGGGCAGAGGTATGGGATTTGCCTTCCACATCCAGCTGCTCTGACGAGTGACTGAAACACACTGACGAGAGCAGCAGTGGAACTTGCTTTATTGCTGCCTCAACTGCAGTGGTTTTCCTCTTGATCTATTAAAGATGTTAGTTCAGCCCCCTCAGCTCAGTAGTAACATAGTGGAGGGGAGAAGAAATAAAAATAGAAATGGGATGTGTCTAGATCCCAACTGACAAGAAAAAAAGTGCAAAAATAAATGAGATCTCTCTAGCACTTGTTTGTGGGAAATCCCCACAAACATAGACCTGTGAGTAGGTGTAGCCCGTGAGAATAGGGAAGTAAAATCAATGTACACTTAAGTTGCTCTGTAATTTTCAAGACTTACAAAAATGTATAGAGTCTTGTAGAACTTGCTTTAGAGGAATGAAATTAGCACAAGACCCTCTGGCTCCTGTAAACTCCCACTTAAATGAAATAATGGACATAACTTTTACCTACGATAATTGAGTGCCTAATACTTGGTTTCTAAATGGTTGGATGTGGGCTTTTGTGTATGCATATAAAAGGTTTTTTCGTCTCCCCCTTTTTTTAAAGGACCCAAAAATATACTCTGTAGGTTTTGAATAAAAGAATTCAAGAACAAATATAGAACTAGGAAAAAGGATTTGCCATATCAAAAAACAAAATTGATTGTTTTCCATATTTTTGTAACATGAATGTCATACTGTATCCTGCAAAAAATTGTCATGTGTTTTTCCTGCACTTTTTCCTCTTTCTTTTGGCTCATCAGGGAGAAAATGGCACGTAGTTCCACATCAGTCCGCTGCAGTAAGGTCTATCCCAGATTTCTCTGTAACCATCTCTCATCTCTCTCACTAAAACTAGCATAATAATACAAATGTAAACAATTCAGGTACAGGGGTGGCATACTTGTGTTTTATTTGGCTCTATCAGATGAATACTTTAAATGAAACCTTCTTCCACATACGTTAACAAAGAAACCAAAACAAACTTGGGGGTAAAAAAGAAAAAGCCCTCACCTACTTCTTTGTTTCATCCATTGGTTTGTCTAAAACTCCAAGGAATTCAGAACTGAATGTGAATTTCATGTTAAAAGACCATAAGCAACACTTCAAACTTTGTGGTGCTTGTAAAATATTACAGTAATTGGATTACAAAAGCATTTGCAGGGGTTTTTTGTTTGTTTTGGTTTGGTTTGGTTTGGTTTGGTTTTTTTTAAGTGATTGCATTACATGTGCCAAATCAAGGTTTGTTTGGTGCAGTACCCTGTCTCACAGGAGCTGAAGGTGGCTGCTTAGGGAAGAACATAGGAAATCAGTAGGCATGTGATATTCCCCCTGAACCTCAAGCCAAGGACTTCCTGAGTCAGAGGGTAGTTTCTATGTATTTAACAGCCTTTTTTTTTTTTTTTTTTTTCCTTCCTTGATCTTGTCCAGTTTTTTCTTGAGGCCACGTAAGCTTTTAATGCATCCCAGTATCCTGTGGCATGGGGCTTCACAGTGAAACCACACATTGTGTGTAGAACCTGCAACACCCCCCAGCTGTGAGCACCTTCATTTGGTGTTACCTAGCTCTTGTATTAGGAGAGACAGCGAACAGTCAGTATGTGGCCATCCCCTTCATGTGCCGTGGGCTATGTACAGACCTCAGTTATAAACTCCTCTCAGATGTTTGGGTTTTCTTTTTTTTTCAGATTGAGAACTGGACTTTGCTCTTTTGCTTCTGGTTTTCCTGTAACACCTTGATTTGCCTATTATTCTCTCACAAAATTTCTTGGGTTTTAACAAAATCGAGCTACATCGTTAAGCCTTTTTAAGCTGTTATTTTAAACAGGAGGCCTGCCAACAAACAGCCCAAAGCCTGTGATCTAGCATTCCCCAAAGGACTTATTTAGTGGAGTGTTCGCATTTAGTGGAGTGTACCTATTTCTGCCTAAATACATGGCCCTAATATTTTGAAAATGCCTTCCGTGAAAAATTATAACCTTTTTTTAGATGCCTAAAAATGACTGTAAGAGATTTTAGATAGAGCAGATTTGAAAAAATGCCTCTTGGGACAGTTCGTCATTGTTTTGCTAGTATAGTTGGTACCTGAGGGAAGGAATCTGTTTTTGACAAATGCATTTCCACTGCAGAGTTACCTCTGGCCAGGGAAGGTTGAACAGTGATTCCACTGACTGTAAAATAATTGGTAGGTCCCTTATTACTGGTAACATTACCAAAGCCATCAATGTGTTTGGTTGTGTACTTCCGGATAGTCTTCCCCACCGGAAAAGGCATTTCTACCTTGATGACTTCCATCACCCCTCAGGGCAGGTCTAGTTGGTGGTGAGGCAGTAATGACATTTAAGCAGCGAGGGATGACCTCTTGCCTTATCTCAGCTGCCAAGCCTGCTCCCTGCAGCCATCCCTCTGGCTTCCCTCAGGAGGAGGGAAGGAGCACTCAGACATAGGACCTGGAAAACTTAGTTGCACGCAGAACTGGAGATACCCACTTACCGCAGTCACAGCTGGTACCTCCTGCAGCACATACTCGCCTGGCCAACAAGGACCCTGGAGTCTGCCTGCCTGGAAGGAAGGAGCTGTTGGAGCCTGGTTTGAATTGTCTTGCAGTGTGCGTACCTGACTTGCCATCCATTTAGTGTTTAATCTGCTAGTGGGTTTTTAGTCTCATAGTTAAGCTTGCTAATGATTGATCAAATCCAGCTCAGTATGGACAGAGCACACCAGGCACTTATAAACGAATTGCAACAATTTCTCTGATGTTAGTTTTCGTAAAATGTACTGTTTGGGGCACAGATGAACAGCAGTGGCTCCACTTCTGGTCTTGACCCTGAGCTAATTAGGACAGATCCTGCTCCCTTCCATCTGCTGAGATGAAAAAGAGGATTTAGAAAAGGTTTTCAAAGGAATAGTTTTGCCTAATGTGGTGGTTATTTTTTTGCTGGTGTTGTGGTTTTTTTTCTTCTGTTTAGTTTGAGTGGGTTTTTTTGTTTGGTTGGTTCGTTTGGGGGGGGCGCGTTTAAAGAAAAACCTGTTATGGGACTTTCTGTAAATTCACTGCCCTCTGTAGCCATGAGGGATTAATCAGAGGTATGAAAGTCTGCATACTGGTTCTTGAGAGGAATACATTATATTTGTCAGTGTGCATGTGTATGATGATGAGTTTTGTTCTGAGGTTTGTTCAGTTTTGGGTTTTGGTTCTTTTTTTTTTTTTTTTTTTTTTTTTTTATTAAGGAGAAGGTGGGGGTGATCAGATACCCTATGCCTTTTCAGTCTCTTTAGTGCAATGTGTAGCTGGTTGCAAAACAAAAATGCATGCTTATTATAATGCCTGGCTTATTTCTAAGTCAGGAGGATGAGAAGAAATAGAAAAGAAAAATAAAAAAAAAAAAAAAGAAGAAGATTTGAGATGGAATTCAAGATGCGCAGCAGGGTATTGTGGAAGGAAGGGTAAGTTCTGCCTGTACAGGTGACAGAGGTTCCTTCCCTTCACATGTTCCTGCTATATCTTGCTCTTGTACACATAGCTTGTGCATCTTTATCAGAAGTGATCCCTTCCAACACATGTGGACTTGTTCAGCTTGTGCAGAATGCAGCCTTCAATAACACACTGACCATAATAACGACCATTTAAAAATAGGCTTTCTATTAGAGTCCATTCCTTATGATCAACAGGAAGCTCTTCTGCATCCTGGCCACTAAAAAGATAAGATATTAGGAAATCAGTAGCTAGGAACTGGGAATTGTGAGGAGGTAAGATTTTGCTGTTCTGTCATCAGCAAATCTTATTAGAGAACTTCTTAGCAAATAGAAGTCAATTTGCCCTTACAACTGCATGCATTCATTTATCCAAACCACTTGGTGTTTGCTCCATGAACATCTGGAAGGAAGATGAGGGTGGATGTGGGGAGGAACATTTTCAAAAGAAACAATCAATGCTAGAACAGAAATCAGAGCTTTTGAAAAAGCAGCTTTTCTTTGAAACTGGAGACTAATGTGATTCCAGGCTGCTCAGATTCTAATGTTAACGTGTCTCTTTAGGTTTGATGACAGTTAACATAAATATTAATGACAATTTCATTAAAACTTGATTTCATACAAAAGTGGATTATTCTTTTTATTCGTTCCCTTGTGCTAACTGTCGTTCCCTGTTGAATAGATGCAACAACATGCAAAATTGCCATGTATGACAACTACTTTATTACGTGCATGGAAAACCAAAACATTTTTCAGATTACAGGCATTTGCACAGAGCAAGAGGAGGGTGAACCCACATCTGATGTAATGACTATCTGTTATCCTGCACAACAGGGTAAGAGTGTCACAGGAGAAACTGAAGGACAAAGCTGAAGGACAACTAGTATAGCAAGTGAACAGAAGACTAGTATTTTTTTAGTAAAATATTCTTCCTTTTGTTTCCCTCCTTTTAAAATATTTATTGCCCTGGGTTTCTTTTCCTCAAATGTGCATGTCATGACAAAAGTAAAATTAATTTCCAGCTATGTGATTAATATTAGGTTCATAGGATTTTTTTTTATCTTATGTATCTTGTTTGTGTTTATGTAGCACTTGTTGATGGGATAGTTGGTATTCTTCACTTTCTCTAATAGCTTTACTGTAAATGATTCCTTTACAGAAAACATATAAATACTATGATTCCCAGCATTATGATGTCATAGCACCTATAAATACTCAAAGTACAGAAATGCATCCTTCTAAATGGAGAGTTTATAGTACTCTTGTGGATACCTTCCAGCCAGAGGATGAGCAGCTCATAATTCTTTTTTGACAGAATAAATAGGAAATCCATGATTCCTATCAAGTTCTGTAGAAAGACCCAGACACCCAGATCCATATGCCATACTTTGCCTTGTATATGTTTGAAGCGCTAGCAGACTTAATTGTTATGCCCTGGGGAATCTTCAAAACTTCTGTTGGCAGATACAAGTGATATTAACAAGACAAATATGTCTCAGTATATTTACCAGGTGATTACTGCTGTTTCAAAAGTAGTAAATTATTGTATCAGTTCATCTATGATGCTTCCATAGGAATAGAAGGCAAGTGGTATTTTTAATTTTTTTTTTTTTTTTTTTTTAAATTTGAGGGAGAGTTAAGGATAGGGAAGGGGGAAGAAGGAAGCAGGTTTGCGTGGTGCTATGCAGGCAGTCAAGTTGCATAGTTTACCATTAACTCTGTTTCAACAGCAACATTTAAAATCACAAGGTTTTCATTCTGTGTATGCAAGTGATTTATAATGCCACATACCCTATGTGATAGCATATGTAGTCTCCAAATGTTTCATCTGTGTCTAGGCATTCTGGTTTTTAAATCACTGCAATATGTTGAGCAAGCAAAGGACTTACCGTATAACTTGGTTTTGTGTGTGTGTTTGTTTATATTTACAAAATGTTAAATATCCTATCTCCTTTCTCTCATCTGCACTTCTTTTTTCTTCCTGTTTCTTCTCGCCTCTTGCCCAAGACATTATTAACTAACACTTAAATTTTGTGTCCCTATATGTTTTGACTTTGCTATTAGTTGGCTTACGGAAACTAAATCAACCATACCATTTTCAGCATAAAATCTTCAACTTAAAGCTGTTCATGAGAATGAAACAATATTTTTGCCCTTTCCTCTCCAACCCACTCTGTTAGGGCTGAGTTAGCCCATACTTTTTAAATGTAAGCTTCATTTGAGGATGAGCAGATGTAGTCCTGACTTGTTGCATAGCGGCTGAGTGTGGGTAATGTGACCACTGATGTACTAATTCTGCTTTTGCTTACTTTCTCTCTCAGCTGGAAAATCCCCTAAAAGGTTTATAAAATGTTGAAACCTTTTTACGGGGTTCAGGAATTTATGGCAGTGAGATGCTACTTTTCCTATAATGTACAGGAGACCACAACTGAAATTGCAAAATCAAAGCTGCAGTTACTAGGAAATGCCAGAGTTAAATTTAAAAAATTAATTAGGCCTTTTTGTATAATATCTTACAAGGTAGGTGGGATTATATAATGTTTCTTTTTTTTTTTTTTGTCTGTGAAGCCTCACCTCATTTGCCAGATGGGCAATTCTTGCTTGATGAGCAGCTACTTTGTTTTCTCCCCACCATTCAGTAGAGGTCTCTAAACCTCACCTGTTACGTGCTATTTGAAATAATCTTGGGAGACAGCATTATTGTTTTTAGTGCTTATTCTAGTATCTGCATACTACAAGATGCTTATTTTCAGAAAAATGCTGTGAACTGAGGTGATAGTACTGGAAATAACGTATGAAATTACCTCCTTTGGGCATCTATTTTATAATGCCTAAGGAATTTGGTTTTTTCTTCTTTTTTAGCATACTTAGCATTAGTTAACACTATACATAGACAACATGTTTATAACACTTATACTTTATATATAGAAGCACAATTCTCATTGAGAAGTTCCGAGAGTACAAGCACAATTCCCAGCTGCAGCTGTGAGAGCTCAGCACTTCTGCAAATCGTGTTTAAAGCTGAACATGAAAACGGGGAACACATGATGAATAATCAGCAGTAAAACGCTCAGTTTAAGTGACTTGTCTAGCTTGACATAGGAACATTAGTTCTAACAGAGTAAGAACTAACAATGTTGTTTGGTTTTATTTTTTCCTCCGTAAATTTTCACCTCCCTTTCCCTCCATCCCTTCTGGCCGTAGAAGAATAGGGAGACTAGGAAACTTTCGTGTTAAATCTGGAGGGGTGAGACTTCAGCGAGCACAGACCTGGCCTCCTCTTCCCATCATATCCATGATTCTTCTTTACCCGTTGATCCTTGCTTCCACCCTACTTGTGAGATTTTTGCTGTTGTTTTTCTGATGTTTAGTTCCATTTTTTCCTCCTTAATCTTCTCACCCCATTACTTGTTTCCCTTGTTCAGCCTGTTCCTGCTCTGGCTGCCTGTTTTTTCTGACACATCTGCAATTATAGAAGGAACAACTTTTTTAGTTCTGCAGGAAATTTCTATACAACTATACAGCATTTCCAGCTAACTTAAGACTCCTATTAGTCAAGAGAACATTTAGAATAAAGGTCTCGCAGCACTGCTGGAGACAGTGTAGTTGCAAGGATAAAAATCAACATAGAACTTGGCTCAGTGTCCGTGATAGGATGCCTGGGTTTGATACCGGGCTTCCAAATACTTCTGGTTTTTGCTACACTTGCGCTCCCTGGGCATGCCTGTTTTGAGCAGAAAAGAAGCTTGAGAAATTTTTAAAAACTTTCCCTTTTATGGCAATGGGCAAGCCTTCAGATTTCCGTGTAAACAAAATAGTATTAGGGGAATGCTGCTGGCAAAGCCTGGAAAAACACACTGTATTTATTTTTCGGTAGAGTATTCTGTTGGTGTGATTGGTAGGAGGCTTCAGAAGGGATAAAAGGTTTCAGAGCGTTATCTCACATGATAATGTTTTGGAAATATCTGCCCTCAGTCAGATCAAGTCCTTTGCAAAGACAAGGAATTTGTGGCTCAGAAATGTTTCCAGGAGCCTTGGGGATAAACCGTTTCTGTCAGAGATGATTTAGCACCATCCAGAGGGGAAGTGTTTCCAGCTGATGCACCATAATCATCATCCCAAATAGTCCCTTAATTTCTTTGTGGAATTCTAACAAGGCAGTCCCAGGGGGCTGCCGGGCTGCCAGCTCTTCCCACCCAGCCAAAATGCCACATGCGGCTGCCTTTTTACTGCAGCGCAAATCTAGAGCATCTGCTCTAGAATCGCACAGATGTAGCTGATAGGAGAGGCTAGTGATGGGCTTAAACAGGACTTGCATGGGGTTATCTGGTGAAACAGTCATCTCTTTCTGTTCTCATGGTTACATTCTAGTAGATTGAAGAAAAAAAAAAAGAGCAGATAAAAAGTGTGAAACTGCTCAAATTTTTTTCTGATAATCGCCTGATATTTTATTTCCTTTCTAAAATAACTGTAGTTAACTACCAGATGCCAAATAGAGGATTTGGAAAATGTAGTATCTTGCTGCAAAGTCTTTCCTATAACCACTGTATTTCTACTGGGGAGAACTCATTCTACATAACTGTTGTCATCTGGTGATCACGCTCTTACTTACCATCTGTCATCGAAACACCAAGTTAATTGTCTGATATATCAGTTTCATAGGTCTGCAACTACCCATTTTGAAGATCTCCATCTTACATACTTCTTGCTTTGCATCCATTGTCTGTGTATCTTGGAAGTCATATACTTCCACCTGATGCCTTTGACAGACAGTTGACAATAGCCTGTTGAGAAACTGCAGAAGTACATACCCTGACTCTGTAGGGGACTCTGTAAGAGATCTGTAGCCAGCAGGACCACATGGAGATGAATAAAACTGTGTCTGCACACTTAATCCCAACTACAATTTTTTAAAAAATGGATTTCTGATTTCCAAAATCAGCTTGTTTGGTTTTTTTTTCCCCATGTGTAATTTCTGCCATGATGATATTCTTGCACGTACTCTTACTGCATTTCCATCAGCATGCTTTAGCACACTTTAGTCTTGCCTTTGATATTGAAACCTTGCCTAAGTTTTACATTGCTCGCTCTCTGACTCTGGCTGAAGGGAAGGAACTGCCTTCTCTTACATGATCAGAATTTACTCTGATTTTTTACAAAACAAAGTGGAGACATTGGGAATCTTGATTTCCAGCTTAAAAAACACTACTTGTTCATTCATATCTACTTGACCTGGTCATTAGCCTGACCACAGCATCCAGCCACGCACTTCTTATGGGAGCATCTTTTCTGCCTCCTCTGGCTGTGTAGGCATTAACAGACCCAAACTCTGGCGTGCATCTGGCTATGTCATAGAGCTGGTAAGAGCACTGCATCAGATCTCAGATTGCTTGTGAAGGGTGAGGTAAAGAGCTGGAGCAACACAGCAATGTAAAGGCACGAAGCCTAAGATAATTCTACTCCAGGAGTTCTTAGAGAGGTGGGACCAACTTAGGCCACTCCCTGAATTGTTTGTGTGAGCACTGAGGATGGGACTTGGTATATCTTCTTGTGGACGTTTTGGACAGGGAAGTAAGCCTCACTGTGAGGTTACAGTTGGTTTTATAAAAGATGCAGAAAGAAATGTATGACTGTACTCTGATCCCTCTTTCAGATTTTTCTGATTCGGTGGCCAGCTAGCCTATGGTGTCGGAAATTCAGATTTCCATTAGTTTTGTTGAGAAAAGGGAGGTAATTCTGATCATGTAATGGATGGTATTGTATGCTCACTTTATATATATATAGTGCCCATACATCTAGGCATCTGATAAGTCTGGCATCTGTATTTAAAACTTGCCACTTCCACTGCAGGCAGACATAGCAGGTTATGTGCCTTGTAGAAAGTGTGAATTAAAGGTCTTAGGCTACTGTCAGATGATTTGAAAATATTCTACTCCTTCTACTGAAAGAAGCTTGTCAAGTAGTTCATGGAAACTTCTACTTAAGTGTTTAAAGATTTATCATCCTGTTTATTATGCATGGTTAAAACCAGTGAACCTACAACAAGGCCATTTAGCTTGGATGGCAGGCTTTTTTCCTTTTGTGAAGATCAATCCTAAATGTCCTACATGGGTTTTGTATTTTGTAACATTTTGCACAACCTTATTTTTTATTCATCTTCACTTATATGAGTAATTCTCTGAATTAAACTGAGATAACACTAGGTTTGTGTGGAATAAACATCACTTTAGAATAGGAAAGGAAGAATAATTGAAAGAGATGTTCGCTGACGTTTTCATATCAAACAAAGTAATGCTCTGTGACTGTGCCAGCAAATATTATTTTCCAGCTCTGTCAAACAATGCCTCTAATGTAGCAGTGAACTAACTATTAATCCTAAGTCGATAACTACAGTCCTGTTTTTCTTGTCTCTGTCCCTGGTGAGTCTAGTCAACAGTTTCTTTGGCCCCACAAACCCCTGTTGAAAGAGCATGTGTTCTTGAGGCCTCATCAGTTTGCAACCTGGCAGAAAGTATTTGACCTTATCTGTGCTCTCCAGTGGCTCCATGAACCAGCACATTGTGTTGGTTGTTTTCAGGATGTCTACTCTGGCATCCAGCTGTGGTTGGACGGTTCTTCCTAGTGTTGGCAGTAAGTAGCATAGAGCCCTCTCTTTCTGCTGTTCCTCTTTTGTCTGACTTTCTGGTTTTCTTCCGTGGGTGCCTACAACAGGTCTTATTTAGCTGAGCTGCCCTTGTATAGTCCCTGGCATGGAGAGCAGAGCTGTGCCTGTGTTCTGGCACCTGTACTTCTGCCTAACCTGTGAATCTGTGCATTGCTGTAAAGCTGCGGTTTCTCATGCTCTGATTTTTTTTTTTTTTTAATCTAATCTTCTATCTTTTTGTCCTCAACAAACCTGTAGGTACAACAGTACTCATGCAAATGAGCATAGGTAAGGTACGTTTCTACTTCCTCTCGAATCTGTACAGCCTGTGCCCCAATAGTACAACTTTTTTTTTTTCCCTGGAACACTGCCTTTTTCTTTCCCACCCCCTGTATATAGCCTGCATAAAATGTCCTTCTCAAGAACATTTTCTCAAGTCTAACCATTGCTGGAAAGCTCCTGCCATTTCTCACCTATATGAACAGGATGCTTCTTCTAACCAGTCTTTTTTTCCCCACTTTCTTTCTTTGTTTTTCCCTACTTGGTTCCATGAAGTGCTATGTAATGAACAGAGTTAAGAGACAGAAAAAGACCTTCTTTGACCTGAAATATTGTTTCCTACAGTATATATTTTACTACTTCATTGAGTCTTGTTCTAACCATCTCATGAGATGGGATTCCTTCTGGAGACAGTTCTGTGGTCTAATTCATCTTGTTTTTCTTCCCTGCTGTTCAGCCTCAATGGCCCATTTTTTTTTAATGGCTTCCCATTACTTATAGTTATATCCTCTTAGACCATTCAAGTGCTATTGCACTATCTTCTTGCTTTCTACACTTCCCATGCCCTTTCAGTACCCCTGCTGACATTTTTATGCCTGATTCATTATAGCTGTGCCAATTTGCATATTGTTGGTGTCAAATTTGCATCCGAGTTGGTAATTTGGCGCAGAGGTATAATAGAGCAAAATCAACACTTGGCAGGTGCAGGTCTCAGCTATTCTTTTAACTTTTTGAATACCCGTGCTCCTTTTTGTTTCCATGTACTCACCCACCGTTCTGTGCATTTCTTTCCTGTTGTACTCCAGTGAGTTCCCTGCCACACTAATAGCAGTTTTTTCTCTTCCTCCCAGCTTCCTGCTTTAAGGTACAAAGTGGACTTCACAGAGCTTTCAATTTCTTGTGGCCAAGAACCTGCTTATTTTAGAGGTGGACTAATCTTAACAATTTACCAGTAACCTTCAGTCTACAGAGTTATCATAATTGCTTCTAAGCATATTTAGAACAAAACTAAAATCTTGCCTAAATGACAGCCTGAAATATTCCAGCTGAGTGATAAGCATGTTCGTCTTAAGAACTATTATTCTTTCAGTAGTGTTTTCTCACTTTAGATTTTTATCAATTTAAAACCCCACATTCTTAATGCTCATGTAGTAGCAAGCAGAATTTGGCTTCTACTCCATCTTCCATATTCTCTCTGTTTAATTAATTTATTTATGTGCATATCTAATCTAAAGGCAAAGGCATCAATCGCAGACTACTGGAGCCTTTGAAATTATTAAAATTATAATGACATAAAAGATGAAACTAGCAAATATTCTGTTGCAACTGTAACTGCTGTCTTGGTCTGTACAAAGCTATTAGATAGCCCTGTCTCAAAATCCAGGGTAAAGAGAGAATTTGTAAAGGTAGAAACCAGTGGAAATGGAGAGATTTAGAATAATTTCCCAATTTGACAATAAGAGCCATTACAGTCCATGGTATTTTACAAACTTTCACTGGTCCTGTTGGTCCCTTATGTCCAGAAATACAAAGGACAAGGTGTAGATACTCTGGCAGTAGATTGGCAGATGAGGGAAGGTAAGTAAGTTGCTGACTTCTCTTTGCTCTCTTGGTAAATTTGAGTGATAACCTCTGTTAAAGCAGCCTTCCAACCTCAGCAGAATTAGATTGATGCAGGCATTATGGCAGAGTAATGCAGTTGTAAAGGATGTTTGCAGTCTTTTGGCCACCCAAAGATTATAGGGAGAAGAATCATTGATGGTATTGCTGCAGGATGATCCAGTGTTTCTTACAGCTCCAGATTAGAATTAGAAAGCATTAGGAGACACTGGTACCTTCAGTTGTGTAAGGGTAACATAATCCTTGCTGATCTTTCCAACTAATTGTCCCTCTAGCACCAGGTTGGTAAAGCAGTTTAATATCTGGCAGGAAAAGTTTATGGCTCTGTGTGGTAAGCACACTGAGAAGATCAGAATGCTGTGGACCACTTGGAAGAAGAAGGAATAAAGTCATCACATAGCTTATCTTGAAGGTTTTGAGACCAACTACCAAACTGTGATGAATCACTATATGATAGATTAAGACAGTGTCAGGCTTGCTTTCATTTGCAACTTTTTTGACTCGGAGACAGTCTATATATGATACCTGATATGAGACAAAAGATCAGAAACTACTGTGAGAAGTATCTGGGTGCAAACCGAATAATCTCATGAGAAATGGAAGGTTAGATTCTGGGTGTCAGTTGCGCCCATCTCCTGATGGTGATAGTGAGGGGCAGGTACACACAGCTGCCTTCATGGAAGTTGGCAGTCTTGAAAGGAACTCTCATGATCTCCACTAACACAGGGCTTTGTCTATAACAATGATCTTTTCCATAAGTTTGAATCACTTGTTATGGCACAAGAATGTCTGGTGTCTCCAAAGGACAGTGTCTCCCTGCCTGTGGACCTCCTGTGAAGATCACTTCCATGCAAGGACAGAAGACCTCTCTGCTCCAGGTTTTTCCTCCAGAGTATGTTTGTGGCTATGGAATATTCTTCTCCCTTGAGTGTAGTAATATACTGCTTTTTCAATATACCCTATCACTAGCTTTTAAAATACAGTGTACCAAAGCATAAATACCCAGGGGGATCTCTTTTTAGTAGTGTGTGACTTTTAGTAGTGTGCCACCTTTTTATCTCTTTTCTTTCTTATGCTTAGAGGGGTTTTGTGCAGGGTGGGTTGTGGGGTTTTTTTTAAGTTTGTTTGTTTGTTTGCTGTTTGGAAAGTACCAGGCAATTGTCTACGTTGGCAAGAAATAAGAAAGAAAGCGGTGATGATTTATCATGCAAACAGACTTCTATTCTTCACCTATATGTAATAAGCCTGGGGCTGGGGTGTGCAACAGAACAGCTACTGATGGTGGGCGATCTGCCCAGATACCTCAGAGCTTAAGGTTCTTACTTTTGTCCACAAAATAACAGTAAGAAAGATCAAGTAAACTTGATTGAGTGGTGTATAATTTCTCAACATACTGAATTTTTCAACGTCCTTTGGGAAGAATCTCATGGCATAAAAACAAATCTCTGACCTATTTAAAAGGTGTGAAACTGGATAGCACTTAGCAAAGTCAGTCAATCATTTGCCTGTTTCTGTTAGAGATATATTAATGTCTGCTTTGATCTGCTGAGGATTTCACTGAGATATACTGGTCATGTGCAATGCATCCATAGGTACTGAAAGCTGTATTGGTCCTCCTCCTCCATAGCACTGGAAGTATAAATTGCATTATAGGGTGTAGGCTTTTTATTATTTATTGGAGCAAAATATAGATTTGAATAGAAAATGTGATGCTATTTTATTTGGCCAGTTGGGGACATTTACTTTTCCCTGAAAAAAAAAGCCACTGGTACATATCCTCAGCTGGAATAAATTAGCATAGCTCCATTAAAGCCACTGGAACTGAACAAAGCTGTATGACATGAAGTGCTGGCCTTTGGTGTCTTTAAGAGGCAAAATGTAGCAGAAAGCACAAAATCAGAGCAGCCCTGTCTGCTGGTGAGAAAAATGTTATTGGCTATGAGAAACTCTCTAAAGTTGGAGTGGGACTAAATCCAAACATACATTTACCCTTTCAATTTTGTGAAAGGAGAGGGAGGGTCAGGAAGCGCTGAAGGGTCCCAAGCCATAGAAGACAGCAGCTGTGTGTATGACATGTCATGCTTACTGGAGGTCTCCTTTGGAGATGTGTCTAAGAACAAGTCACAAACCCCTATCTACAGCTTGTATTTGCTGAGCTAAAAATCTCATTCCAGGCACTCTTCATACCTTTCGGTCGGTGTGTAAGGCTGCATGGGAGGGCTAACAGAAACAAAGGCAGGTAACAGAAAGAAGAGAAAAATTTGTGCTTTTGAATGTGAAGGTTTAAATTTTGCGAAGCCAACAGTGTCAGCCGATTTCATATGAGAGGTGAGAGTATTTTACAAGGGAAAGTCAACAAAAATGAAATTAACTGGACTTAGACTTCTAATTTGCCTTGTTGGATATGGTGCTGGTAGAAGCTATATGGTGAGAATATGTGTTAAACAAGCAAAATTGCATTTTTTGTTTCTCTAGACCTTGTTCTTCAGCTTCGGAAAACCCTAGTAAATCAAAGATTAATACGGCAGGGAGAGCTGGTGTAAGTGATTAGCATTACTTGCAAAGGAAATGCACCTAAATTAGTGTATTTGCAAAGGAGGCATTATTCAACCTGAAAACAGATGAAGATAAGCAAGTTACTAATGACGCTGTTTTCAGTATTACAGCAGTTTGATAAGATATTATGGAACAATGTTTAGAGCAGGGAGCACGCCTATCCTCATAGTTTGCACATCACTTAGCACACAGATTATGATAATTAATCACTCGATGGAAGACAACAGGATGGGATTTAAACATGCATTTCATAAACAGATTTTATTTTCAAAAGGATGATCCAGATCTACAGTACTGTAAATCAGAGTCACTACACTTGCTTGAGAGAAACTGGGCAATTTTATGCCACTTGCAGGCTTGATACCCTATTTTAACAAGAGTGACTGATGTTGAGAATTCTTTTTTGTTGTTGTTTGTTGTTTTTTTTTTTCATTGAGAAGTACAAATAGGAAGAAAGGAAATGTGGAAGTGGGAGCGCTTCTGAAATGAGGGTCTCTCTCATCCAGCACTCGAACAGACCTAGAAACCAGCTGCCTGTAGACATAACTCCTTTTGTGTTTGCAGGCAATAAATGTCAGTCTGTGTTAATACCTGTACAAGCATTTTTAGGTATGTTTAGGTAAAGGCTCCTTTAGGGTTGATGGAAAATTCTTGTGCTTTTTCCCCATGCAACTGTAGAGCTAACAGATCAGAAGCATGCTGGTGCCCCAATGTCTGGCATCCAGAACTGTTTCTGAGTTTGTCATGTATCAGTCTCAAGCGGACAGTGAGCTCCACTAGATTTTGTGAGACCAGCTCTGCTGTGCCTCATTCAGTACAGCAGAGCATTATCTTTCTTGAGAAGCCCACAACTCAGTCCAGTTTTTAGGTAACTATTCTTCATTTTTTCCATATTCTCCTATTTCTGTTACCAAATGAACTGCCATTACATAATAAAAGATGTAATAGAAATCACCTATAGCACATATGGTTCTTTCATTTGAGCTTGAAGACTGTCATGCACTTTAATAACAATTCTGATAAAAAATATTCCTCCTATCTTCTAGAAGTCAGGTCACATCACTTAAACCTATACTTCTTGCATAGCAAACACACAGAAAGTTCTGGTTATTCAGTTCTGCAAAGCTGCCTGCTTTCAGAGACTTTAAAAAAGGGCATTTCAAAACCTCAGAAAAGACTACCTGGTGGTCGCTGTATCTGTTACTACAGTGATGCAGAAGTGCAGGTTTCATTCTTACATGCACTTTAACAGTATCTTTAAGTAGAGGTTAGGGAGGACTTTTTCTTTGTTTCCTGGATTTGGCAGGTACGTGCATGTACATGGAACTTCACAAATGGAAGGAGAAATGTGATGTATTGGCATACCTGGAAAATGGTGTGTAGAACACTGTAAAGCATCCACTTACCAAGCTTTTCTTTCAAGAATATAGAGGGCAATGATCTTAGTCACTGTATTAGTTAAGTTAGACATCAGACCCAAGTCAATATAAACTCATTAAGTTAAATGTGATGTCGAGTCTCGTGGCTATAGAGTTACATGTATTGCTTGGAAGAAATCTCCCTGGATTTAGCGCTTAAAAGAGCACGAGCTTTTAAACAATATTGGATCTGCAGATCCTCAGAAATTTTCCAGAGAGGTGAGGAACCATTCAAAATTTTACAAGTTGTAGAGCATATATGAACTAAATTTTATTAGTTATCTTCCAAATGAAAAACCAAACTGGCCTCTTCTCATTAGAAATTAGTGTAAAACCCCTTCCTTATTTAGCCGGTTGTGCAAACCTGTGCAGGTCCACAGGGTTGAAGCAATAAATCCTTGTGTTTATATATATTCTGTGAATTTATATATCAAAGAAACATGAGTAGTTCTTTAATTTTGTCGTGCTTTTTTGATTTCTGGTGCTCTTGAAAACTCAAGATGTGGCCAATTGAGTCACAGGCTATAAATGTACTTGGTTCACTTATGCTTCTTGGTGGTTGAACGGGGTTAGCTAGAAAACGCTGCAATTTGCTGCAAGACCAGTATTGGCACTTCTTGGTTTGCATGCTTCCCCAGGTTTTCTACCAATGTTGTGATGTGTTTTGATTCACATAAGTTTGTATTCAGAGTTTTTACTTGGGTTTTGAGTTTGATCTTTTAAATTTGCTACCAAAATCCAGAATTTTGGCATAGATCTGGGCCAAGATTTGCTGCTCAAAACTTAGTCCATGTTTTGAAAGTATACCTGTGCTGACGTTTTCAACAGAGCCATCTGAGTTTCGTGATTGGAAAAAGTAAGCTGCAGCCATAAAAGCTTCTGAAATAAATGAAGATACGACAAATTCTTTAGCACTCCGTCCTTGAATCTGGCTTCAGTGAGTGTCCGTGGCATGCAGAGGTGTGCAAACTGCCTATGAGTGTGGCTAATCTCTACGTCACCTCAATTCAAGCACTGATAATGAAGGAGTGGGGAGTAAGCACAGAAAGACTGCTGTACAAGAATATGTCTGGGGCATAAATACTTAACTCTGAATCAGTAAATATTCATGAAGAACATATTGGACATTTATAGGTTACCCCCAAAGGCAAGTAGTGACTCACATAGTGATCTGCCAACAGTACAGAAATGTCCTTAGAGCTCCTAGGAAAATAATATCTCTCACACATAGCTGCTTGACACCAGCGTATTCTGGGCACAGTGCTTCTGCCAGCCGCCTAATCTGCAATGCCAGCTGTCCTCAGATTTTCCCTTCCTGGCAGGTGAATAATGGAGCGTCTACCATACAAGTAGTCCACCCTGTGTCTCGGCACTGCTCTTTCGTGACCAAAGACCTTCACTGACTTTTGGGAACCTATTTTAAGTGTCATACTGTAAAGAGAGTGTCAAATGAGTGTGTGATGTCTATTATTTATGGTTAGCTTTAGAATGATCTAGGGGACTGTGAAGCACACGGTTTCAGATTTGTTGTTGTTCTTGGCTTTCACTCTTTCGGCATGGAGTGACTTTTTTTTTCTTTCTTAATTCTGACTGTGGTCAAAAGTGGTAGAAAAAGAGTTTCAACAGTTGAATAGTCAGCAATAATATCTGCAGTTCCTTTGTCTTCTCCCTACTGCAATCTTCTGGTTACCTTTGCCTCCATTTCACATCAGGGGTCCCCTAACAAAATGGATAGCATCTCTCTCGTCCCCAGGAATCTGTCTCTCTTTTAATACTACTTTTACCTCACTTTAATTCATGTTATGTTTCATTTACTTATAATATCACATAGTGCACCAGAAGTACCACAAACATCTCTGATACAAGGCAGGTGGCCAGAAACCACTGTCTGCTGAGGTACGTGTTTTGAATTATCTGCCTACAGACAGGAATTGTGCAACTCTCTGAGCCTGGGCTATTTGTTCTTACAGGGGAGAAAAAAAGATGCTGTTTTCTTTATCTTAACTTAAAAATAACATCATGTATACTTTGAAGAAGCAAAATGTAAATGCCAAGTCCAAGAACAAAGATCTTGTTCTGTTCTTTGGGCCATTCTGAACTGAACATTTTGTAGGGCTTTAAAAAATTGTGTTGTTCTGGTATTTGCATATCTTCTTTTGCAATGCATAGATTTAACATGTTAACAGCTCTAAAGTTTGCATTTTTTTTATGCTGTTGTAATAAGGTATTCTATTATATGGGCTGTTGAAAGTAGCGTTTGGTGGTCTTGGGAGTCTCAGCTATTGCCTTTGTCTCTCTGTCGTTTTTTCCTTCTTTCTTTTCTTCCCCCCCTCTCCCCCCCCAGTCTCTTGTTTATGACAAAAAGAAGTAAATGTGGTTTCTTAGCTCTTACAATGCCTACCTGTCAAAGTATTTAACTGCCTCCACCATTTTAGCCATACACTTTCCTAATTCACTTGTATAAAGTTTATTATACAACTAAAAGCTTTGATTGGATTAGTGCCTGTCAGCAGGTGATTTTCTACTTGCTGTGTAATGATGGGCTGTTTTCTTAAGGATTCTCACTTGGTAGTGGTGCCTGAAGTTCAAAAACACCGTGCCACCACTGCTTGTTCTCTGATGTTATGATAGGGTTGCAGTCCAAAGCCGAGGCTTCAGAGTACTGCCACAAAACGTACATAATACCAGAAAAAAAAAATTCTCTCAACTTAGTAATTTAATAGCAAATTGTTTTAATGCCTTATACCTCTGTTAGGTTCTTATACGTAGGTGGACATTGCGCAACAGGTAAGATGCTACTGACCCTGCTCTATCTTAAGGGTGAGATATAATGACAGTGGCTGCATGTGAGGATGCATGAAAGAGATACTGGTGTGATATTATTCCTCTTCTTGAGTGCCATTTTTAAGGGTTTATAGCTACAGTGTGGACATCCACTCTGGACTGAGACGTGTTTTTTATAATAAGCTTTTTGTTCAAAGGCTTTTTTATTCTTTCCCAATTTAACTATACTGCATATTTAATAGGTTTAACTATGCAATAAATTACAGGTGATATGGTTTCACTTTTTTGTTAATTCAAAAATTATGATATAATTTTTAAATTGAGCTTTGCGAGTCTCTAAATTGAACAGCTCCCTTTGGATGTATATAATTCAGGCTTGCATAAAACATGAAACCCATGTTGAGCCATATCATCTGAAACTATAAATAATCTTTCATACCCTTTGTGGCTGTTGCCTAATATTTTGAGGTTGTGATCCAACAAAACACTTACATGCCCATAGAAGTTAATATTTCTATAGAACAAAACACATGAATACTGCCAGATTGGAGCCAAAACAGCAATTAAATGTGAGGAGAAGATTCTTTGTGGTCATTGCATTTCTTCATTGGTATAATGAGATGATACATTGCCTTTAGTACATTCATAAAACAAGCACAGCCATTTCAAATTCTGCTGGTTTATTACGTTCATCTGAATGTGTGGATCTTTAGAGTATGAAACAGGGCTGGCTTCCAACTTCAGAGAAGGATGAAGTTTGGACAAAATTTGAGGATTTTCTGTAGGATATAGTGTGGGGTTGTTGTTTAGTAAGAGTTGAGAAAAGTATGTTCCATTTTGTGAACAGTTTCTTTGTGTGTTGAATAAGGTTGTTGGTTTGCTCCGAGACTGGATTTTCAATTTATATACCAAGGATATATAGAAGCACATTGTATAAAGTCACAGTAGGAAATCGGATAAAGTACAGCCCAACCCAATTAACCACACTACAGTTTTTCTCCTTTGATCAAAGAATGAGAGAAAGCTTCGCTGCTACATGTCTAGTGATATTGAAAAACTGAACAGGATCCTCAAACTTCTTGCCAGTTCTTTTGTAAAGAGCGCTGTTTACTGGAGTTCCCTAATTTCTAAGATATTAGAGAGACCTACTTTGTTACCAATGATGCCTCCTAATGTACTGTTAGTACATTGAATCCCTGTTCTGATGTCCACACAGCAGGCCTGCGATTGGCCTAATTTGAAAACACTCTCTCCTCATGATAGAGAAACCTTTTCCTTTATTCTTAAGAAGAGCAAAATGTAGGGCTCAGCCTAAACTTTTCTCTGAGCTGTATGTTATTCAAATTATTTCCTTTTATAGAAGAGGGGTGCAGCAAGTAATGTAAGGACTGGGGTCTTGTATTGTTTCTTCAGGAGATCACTTGTAGCAACAGAAATGGGGGGAGGGCACCTGCATTGATCTTCGAACTCGGTGCGTATATGGCTCTGGGGGAAAAATAGCATCTGCTGTCTACATTTAAAGTCTTGTTTGAGATGCATAATTGAAGTGATAGGAGTCATACATCGCCTATGCTGTGGAGTCTGTTAGCAGATCATCAGCAATCAGTGGCTGTGTCAAAATTTGCAGAGAGGTCAAAGGGTGTTTAGATTTGACCTCTACCCTGAGTCACAAGGAAGTCATTGATCCTGTGCTATTAGCATTGTCTCTTTGACATATGCAAGCCTGAAGCTTGTTTCTGAAAAGCTGTTTAATGCTGGCAAACAGCATGTGCTTGGCTCTCATTTTTCTCTGCCAAGAAAAGGGAAGTAGAGCACAGAGAATTAATTGGTGAGACCGTCTTTGAATGTAAACTTTGAGTAGCTGGTAGGTAGTCCTTCCTAGTAGAGAGAAGCCCTTTTTCCACAATCAAATATATAGTTTTCTCAGAATGGAAGCAACAGTGGCCAGTTTACCACAGCATCTTCTGCACCTTCTGCTCTCTCTGTGTTCATGGGGAGGCTGAACAGTGGCACAAAGATGATCATCGTGACTGTGTTGTGGCACCTCTGTCACATGCAGTTCAGTGCATATGTAGTTTCTCTTCTTTATGAGCTCTTCATTATAATTTTTCATGATTTGCTTGTGAACTCCTGCTGGTCCAGTTGGATTTGGTAGTTCATTGGGGAAGGTGATAGTTACTCCAGTCCCAGTATGAGGGCTGCCATTGGCAGAAAAGAGTCTTTTGCCTTGTCATTTTAGTGACAGAAGTTTTGGTGATGCCGTTGCATAGTTTCTCTGTGAGCTTGGTAGCACCAACCTACTCAGCTTATGTGCATATGTGTGATAGTCAATGTCATAAGCCCGGTAGAGTTTTGGATTCTTACCAGTGACAATTTTGAGCAACTGATTTAGCTTAGTCTCAATATACTTTTCTATAAAATAGGGTAAACCATTTTATTGCTCCAGAGGCAGGGCGAGTCATAATTAACTACTATTTTGTAAAAGTTATGTGAATGCATACTGTGAAGAGGGTATAATATGGATGGCACTGATGGGACTGGAGCATTCTGAGATACTGTGTCCAGCTCTGGAGCCCTCAGCACAAGAAAGACATAGACCTGTTGGAGCGGGTCCAGAGGAGGGCCACAAAAATGCTCAGGGGGATGGAACGCCTGTCCTGTGAAGAAAGGCTGAGCTAATTGGGGTTATTCAGCCTGGAGAAGAGAAGGCTTTGGGGAGACCTTATTGCAGCCTTTCAATACTTAAAGGGGGCTTATAAGAAAGATGGGGACAAACTTTTTAGCAGGGCCTGTTGCGACAGGACAAGGGGTAATAGTTTTAAACTAAAAGAGGGTAGATTTAGACTAGATATAAGGAAGAAATTTTTTACAATGAGGGTGGTGAAACACTGGAACATGTTGCCCAAAGAGGTGGTAGATGCTCCATCCCTGGAAACATTCAAGGTCAGGGTGGACAGGGCTCTGAGCACCTGATCTAGTTGAAGGTGTCCCTGCCTGCAGCACGGGGGTTGGACTACATGACCTTTAAAGGTCCCTTCCAATCCAAACTATTTTATGATTCTATATAGTGGCTTTCTGATTTCCTGGGAAATTAGAAGTAGGGATAAATATATCCTGCCAAAGCTGCACTCGGGAAGATTTCAGAGTTTCTTGTCACTGAATCAGCTTCATGGGAAGTCAGGAACAATCTAGTTCTGTTGGATTTGCAGTATCTTTGCAACACACATTTCTCATTTAGTGCCAATCTGCAGAGATCTTGCAGCCCAGCCATCTAATAAAATACAATGATGGTTAATGGCTCTGGGAGTTGGACTTAATATGGCGATGGACTGGCAAAAGTGGTATATAACCTGATCCCTCTTCAGCCTTTTGATGTTTTTTCTGAACAATTTGACTTTAAGTGAGACTGATTCCTACCTATGGATTTTTTTAGAATTTCTATGAAAAATAAGAAAAGAAATAAAACATGATGATAATTTATTTTTATTATGTGAGCTGCTTTTCTTCCTTACCTGTATACACAGCTGGCTAATTGGCCATTCTGTACCTCCTAGGACCGTTCTCAAGGTTCAAGAGAAAAATGCCTATAGGCATTTTGGATACAACATATCTGCATTTACCTCATTTTCTTCACTAGAAGAATAATAGAGGAAAGGTTTGGTGGAAAGTTTTTGGTTGTAAAGGATTTTGATAAATTTAGGAAATAAATTACAGTTGTGTTCAGGGTGGTTTAGGTCAAATGGAGATGATGAAGATGATAACAAATCTAGCTTTCTTCACGCTAGCAGAACAAAATTCAATTCAGCATCAAAGGAGGATAAATAGGGATAAATGTAATGGCAACCTTTTTGTTCTGTGAATGCTGTCACAGAGGGGTTGAAAGCCTGAGCAAATAATAAAGAGGCAGAAAGAGAAACAGCAAGTGTATGAGGGAGACAGCACAGCAGAGAGTAGGAACGGCTAGAAGGAGTATCTGTCGTAATAATCATAGCAGAGACAAAGGGAAAGCCCAGGAGCCAAGACAGCTTGCTGTGAGCAGTAATCTGAATATAAAAACGTAAGGTCTAGAATGGAAGATGGTATTCAGCAATATCACTTTCCTAAAACATCCTCATCACTTACTTCTCACTTAAGTGGTTTGATTACTTTGCAGCTCATGCCTTGATTCCCCCCACCCCCCACCATCTTCTCCTGTTTTGTTCTTACTCTTTAAAGTGATTTGAAATTTTAGCAGAGTGGAGAAGCAGCCAGCCCTCTTTTACCTTCTGAAAGCTCAAGTCTTGTTAGTTGCCGTAGTTACTCTTCCCACCAATTCCAAGAATCACGCTTTGTAGGGTGAAAAAGAAATAAAAGAGCAAGTCAATCATTTCCTACACAAGAAGTCCGTTCAAAAAAGCGTATCTCGTTTTCAGTCCTGAAGTATAACTTTTGGGTTTAGTTACAAATATCCAGCTCAGGACTTGCCATTGACTCTAAGTAACAGAGCAAAGGTGATAAAAATCATCAGCTTTATAGGATTTTTTTTTTTTTTTAAGTTTTACAAAGAACTTGAAACAGAGAGTAATTTATTGGGTCTCCCTGTTGCTCACAGACTCTCTATCATACAGCAAGTGCGATGTGCGATGTGTGGAAGTTAAAAGATGGCATGGCTTGCTGATCTCAACAGGTTTTGACTACTTTTAGATCAGTTTTGATGAAATGGCAAGAGAGCAAACAGCATCACTCTACTGGGGAAATATGCCAACAGGTAGGTATTTGGAGAGTGAGTAATTACCTGGGGGCATTAGGCATGAAAAATGCACATCTCCATTAGAAGAAATGGCAGAATGAACAAAGAAAGGACTCACTGGTGGTTTGCAGTTAACAGCGCAGCCATCCCCTAGGATTTTTAAGAGGTCAGAGAATGTGCTGCCAAATTCGTCATGCATTTGGATTTGGGTTTTTTTTTTTAACTGTACATGGTTAGTTTCTCATTTGCAGCCATGTGGCCCTATAGAATCATCCTGAAAGGGCAATTATGAAGCATTTATTTAATGAATACTACTAAAGCAGAATCAAGCAGAATCAGGATCACTTTAAAAATGGGAGGCTGCCTGGATACTGAGAAATATGATTACAACCAATATTTGGTTAAGAAAAATGTGAACTTGCAATTCATCCCTGACTAACGATGTATGTATATTTCCATATGTAAGTATTTGTGTGAGGGTGCAGCAGAAGTCTAGGTAGCCATGTGATAAGGAGAAACAACTTGTGTTAACGGGGCTGGAACATTTACCTTGACAGCTGGGAACATGTATAAACCTTTATCGTGTTGTACCCTACTTTTTAAAAAATATTAGTGAGCGACAAAATGGCTAATTGCAGGTTTGATTTTATTTACAAACTTACGTTATAAAATCATATAAATTACAGCAACTGTTTAGAGCTATTAACTACAGTTATTGCTGGCAGACATTGGTTGTGGTTTAGTTCAATGATGGCAATATATTCCACCTTGCAAAAAAAAAGTGCTAATATATTCAAACTAAGGGTTATCTGAAGCTCTAATTATCTTAAAGTACTGCTGTTAATTTGCAAATTAATCACATTCCTCAAACCATACAGAGCAACAACAGCCCATACATGATCTCATACTTGTAATTCAGTATAATGTTTAAGGTGATACAACATAGACAGTGTTTAAATGTCTCAGTCTAAACAATTTGACTTCAAAACTGCCTTTCTTCAGTTGCTTTCTTTGTGACAGCCTTCCTGTTTTGCCTTGAGCAACTTGTTCTTAACATGGGAAATACGAATGGTAGCGTTTTTCCACCTTTTTGAAGTACCGATGGGAAAAACATATGAAAGATAGTCAGGTGCTTAGATCACCCAGTAGTATTATAAAGTCCTTCAGTTTCCCAAGGAAAAAATACATTTGTCTTGTCAGAAATAGATGTCTAAAGTAGTAGTAGATACAGAGAAATTACTTGAATTCCTCAACGATATTCATGTGTAATAAATGATACAGTATTATTCCTGGCCAAAAAGTAGAATTTCCAGTTCATGGGAAATTTCACTTTTTAGAACTTCACATGGACTGAAAATTCAGGTCATTTTGTCAGAGGGACAGACACTTGTGTTTCCAGAGCGTACAGCAAGGTATGCTCCCCAGGTCCTGTAACTGCAGCAAATCTGACAAAAATCCATCAACTAAGACATTTGTAGGAGAATGGGGCTCACTGAAGTGTCTTGGAGCTGTACCCTGAAATCCCATGGACCTGGACCTGGGAGAGTCCGCCTGGTGGGCTTTTTCCAGAGCTGCCCATCCTGCAAGGGTGAAGAGCTCTGACTGGGGATTGCGAGTACCCCACCTTGAGTGGTCACTTGGCAGGCTGTCCCTGGGCTGGGATTCAGTTGGGGTGATGTCAAAGCAGAAATATTATTTTAAGACCCCCATACTACTGGAACTGGGCTTCCTCAGAGCTGCGTGTCCTGCTGGGAAGGTGTGCAAGCCCATTTCCAAAGTTACACCCCACCCATATCTAGAATTTTAGTATTGAATTTCCCTGTTGGTCTCATCACTGAGCAGAATCTACACAGCCCTGGCTGCTGCAGCCCTGCTCCACACATCCTCCCAAATGTGAAGACCTCAGAAGGCAGCAATATGGTCTCCTTCACAATGCCTGTGTTTGTTTGTGGAGGGGATTATCTCATGTTTGATACGTGGCCCTTTTCAACCTCTTCTGCTGCTTTTGCTCTTTGTATCCATGGAATTGGACTGGAACTAGAATGAACTAATCCTAGATTTTTTTTTTTTTTTTTTTTTTGGTAATAAATACATTTGTGATCTGTTGTGAGCAGACTGGAAAAGGTATCAACTTTCTAGTCACAGTTCTGCAGTGTCTTTGTTTGCTACTAATGATGTTTCTGAAATCTGAAAAAGGGTTGAGAGTATTACAAAAAAGTCATCTTGTGTGAATTAAATGAAAACATGTGACAAAATCACTAAACAGGTGCATCTCTGGTGCAGGTACATAAATTTACTTTGTTGGTACATAACATAAACATACTAATACATGTCTTAAAAATACATGTTTAAAGCTATAGACTGCAAAAAAGTATACTTTATGTAGCAGCATATACCATTCAAAGCAAATATTTTAAAGGTAATAGGCATGTTTTGCATGCAGAGAGAATGTACACAAACCCAATCTACAAAGTGGATAAATCCATTATGTAAATATAAAGTGATCTATTATAACTATTTTTACTGTCAGCTGTTCCACACAGCACGAATTCAGCAATGTACTCATCCTGATAGGGGAGAGTATTTAGATATTATACCAACTATTTATTAACTTTATGGATTTCTACAGCACCTATTGCAATGACAATTTTTGTTATGGGGATTAAAGCACAAAACAGAAGATGAAAATCAAAAGCTAACAAAAGAAGTGCCATGTTCATGACTTGAATACAAATTGAAGGCTGTGAAGGAATGACATGGCACAGAGAATTGCTGCTGGAGGCCAATCTTTCATCAGAGGGTCATCTTTAGAAACTAGAGCAGGCGGGAGGGAACCAAATGTCATTAGTGATGGCTGTTTGTAACCTATGTGAAAGAGATGTGCTCTCCATTCAGTCCCTAGTATGCTGCATACAAAAAAAGGATCTAAATGGGCACTAATTTGAACCTCACTGGCATTCTCTGCAAAGAGTTTGTGGGCTACTTTTTTGGCATCCAGAACTAGTCATTGAGTGTTTCTTCCCTATTTTCCCACAGAAGATGCTTCTCCAGGCTTAGGAGTGAGGCAATATTTTTAAAGATTTTCCTGTCATTGCTAATGCTACTTTTTTTCTCGGCATGCTAGATATGAATTTGCACTGCTAGAAATCTAGCAGTTCAATACAAATGCTATTCAAACATTTTAACAATATTCTGGCTGTGAAAGTTACTTTAATTATCTCTTGTTGTGTCTGCTTTCTTTTTAAAAGGCAAAGTAAAATATGTTGCTGCATCCTGACAATTGTGCTTCTTCACAAGAAGTAGGAAAACTCAGAGCTTTGAGCCAGGTCCTACAGAACTTATTGTCCATTTCATGTGTGTTCAGGTTTCAAAAAAAAGAAAAGGTGTATTAGCATTGTGAAGTCAATGTATATAAGTTTGAAAGGGTTAACCAGCTATATAGGCATGGAATAATAGTAAAACCAATGTTTTTTCGCTTCTTTTTCCTACATTTTTAGTGACTGACCCGTGCAGATTTCTTCTTTTGAATAGATCTCCAAAATTGGCACAGTCCAAAACCACATAGAACTCTACAATTTGCTGTAGTTGGTTGGAGAACAATATGGTTCTGTCATGGTAAAAGAATGAGGCTTCCACATTTGTTCAAAAGTGGGATCAGAGGGAGAGAGCAAGGTGTCAAGGAGTGCCCAGTGGCTCAGGGTGCAGTACCTAGAGCCGAGTCCATGGTCTGAGGTCAGGAAAGTGGCCTAATCAGTGACTGCTCTGAGGTCTGTCTCTTGTTGTTTGGAGCTGGGGTTGGGTTTGGGGGATTATTTTTGTGTTTTGTTTTCTTTAATTTTACTACAAAGTTTGCTTTAGGCCTGCAGAACCTTCCTGGCGAGTGTGTCATTGAAACAGAGAGGTTTCCACCAAAAAAAGTATTTTTCCAAGAACTGCCTTTTTTTTTCAGAGTGGCATTTAATTAGAGAAAATAGGCAGTAATTAAACATCGTTTTAAGCATCTCAAATCTGTAGATAGTGAATAAAACCAACAAAAGCTGTCACCACTGAGCAGCTGAATGTTGCTTGACATTATCATTTGCTCATATGATTCTATATGTTACAAAGGATGTCTTAACATTATGAGTCTTTAAATTACCTAATTTGGCTTTGTTTCTATTAATTTTTCTCTGGATTATTGTTGAATGTGGAGCAAAGTTCTCTCTTTTGCTTTCTGCAAATGCTAACTCAAAATGTGTCATGTTCCTAATTATTTTCCTTGGATCATGGGAGCAGAAATCCTGAATAGTAGAGTTTGGGTTTGTAAAAGAGCAATGTGAGGAGCAGGAAGCTCATAAAAGTCTTGGCTGGATTTCAGGAAGGAAGATGGTTTTATCTAAGCATTAGACAGCTTCCCTTCTAGGAGATCTCTGGCTTCTCAACAGCACTGACCTCCTCCCAGGCAGCACCCCAGGATGCTTCCCATTCTGGTGAAAATTCACAGCCATTCTTGGTGCTGGGATCTCAATTTGCAGCCAACTGGCTGCTCTGCAGTTTGAGAGCTGGACCTACTGTCCATGTGTCAAGTAGCATTACAGAGATTGGTTCTTGTCCACCCCTAATACCTTGCCTTGTGGAGATGGAAGGGAACTTTCCATGAATCCTGATATTTTGGGACTACACAGTGTCTCCTGTAAATTAACTCTGTGCCGGGGAGGGACAAGCTGGACAGGCTGCATGGAGGTAGGGGTTTTGATGATCTCCTTTAATGCCAGGTTTTTCAGAGCTGTACTATTGGCATTTTAGAGGGGCTCTGATGGCGCCACATTTAATATTTGTGAATTTGCCTCTGTAGACTGGTGTGCATCTTGGCACAAGTGGAAGGCCAGGCCAAGAATAAGGCCTACCAGCTGTGTGCCCGATGAGAATGAAATGCACCCATCTGTGCAGCCACAGCATGCTGCAAAATCAAATGAGTTTGTTAGCATACTTGGTGAGTGATATTCCTTGTTATGCTTGCGAAGAAATGTCCAGGAGCGAGCACTGTGTTTCAGTGGCATTTTCTGCAGAGCGTGTGGAAATTGCTTTGTAGTTGAGTTGTTGGTTTCTTTGGTGGTGTTTTGTTTTGTTTTGGTTTGGTTTTTAATTATTTAATATAAAGAGATCATGAAGGGTTTATTTCTAATAAGTTCTGTTAGGAGCAAAAACTATATGCCCTGCACTTTAAGTCCTGAAAGGTCCTTCTTCAAAGCTCCAGATGGGAGCCCCTGTATGAATGTTAATGCACGCGTTCTAACGTGTGAGGGATTCTGTGCCTTTTAGTGAATTCACCTTGACTTTCTTGAGTATCCCTGTGAACCCTTTTTTATTGCCTTAGTGAGAAGTAAAGTTGGTTCATTACAGTGTCTTCCTGAAAAGCATTACCCATCATGGTATTACTGACGAAAGGGAAGGAGATATCCTGCTTACTTAGAAATATTCCTTTGGCTGTGTTTGAATCACTCTTATTAGTAAGACTACATTTGCAGAGTGTCAATTTGTTCTGTTTTCACTTTCTGTGAAAAGTATGTGACAATTTTGAGACTTGTTGAGTATTTTGGGCAAAAAATATGATTTAGAGCCAAAAATACATAATTTGATAAAATTACATTGTAAATATTTTTCTGACTAGTTGTAATGATTGGAGAATTATGTACTTCAAAAACTGAAAGTTATCTGATGTGTACAGGAGTCTGGGAAAAAAGGAACTATTTCAGTAAGGCAGACCAGTGGCCCACTTTGTCTCACCTACCTTTCCAGAGGCAGTCTGGGGATCTCCAGCCCTCTGCCAGCTGATGTTGAGGGATGGACCTACACTGAACCAGGGCTTTGCTGTTAGTCTGTTTAAACAAGGAGCATGAGTTTAGTGAACTTGTTGCTTTATTTTTGTTCTGCGGCACTTTTGTGTGTATCTTGTGTTTGTGTTACTGATTCAGATCTGTAATTTTTTGCAGGATTTTTAATTATGCAGTTATGGTTCCTTTGTGTTGCCAGCCACTTACAGATGGCTTATTTCTTTAATAAAACAGTTATTTGATATGTGTATCTATCTAGACAACATACATGCTGGATATCTGGTACTGGAAAAACAAATTCTTCCCAGTCTTCCTGAGGGTAATAGTAATATTTTGAAGTAAATTTTATCATGTGAATATTGAATTTTTACATGTTACAATGACTTTTTTTGTTTGTTGTTTATATAAACAAAAAACAGCTAAACATTTCAGTTATCTTTTCTACAGATCTGTGCAGAGGCTCTTCTAAGCACTAGTATGTGTTCCTTGCATCTTTCCGTAAAAGTAAAAGCATGAGCATTATGATCAGTTGGAATATCACTAGTTCTTCTCCAGAGCATGTCATTGCAAAAATAGTGTAGTTCCCTAAGAAGTAAGTGTGAGCTATGCTATGCTTTTATGACTTTTATTGGAGAGAGTCAAATTCCTCTAGATTTTATTTCAGAGCAGCAGACAGTTCTAGTCGCAGTATTTTGGGATAAGATGGTTCCTTTCTGAAACTCTCTTAAGATTGGTAACTATACTTGAAATTGTCTTTAAAAATCTGTTTTTGATAAAGCAGTTTCTTCTAAGTTGCATTCAGCTGACAGTTTTTTATATTAATAAAAGTTCTTTAATCCTTCCTGATTATTGAAGGATGTTGTCCTAAGACAGAAAGAAACTGCATACAGTTCAAATAGATTCAATTAATTTTCTTGTGTGGACTAGCATAAGGAAGCATCTGGTCCTCCTGGTAATCTATATGATATAGACCCTTCAGTTCACAGGAATATTATTTAAAGGATGAAGCATAAGTTTACTTCATGGGTGCTGTGGTCACGCTGTAATGTCATCAAATCCATTTTTCAGACCAGTGTTTCTATGTTGGCAACTGACTACTCATTCCTACTCTCTCCAGAAGATACTGTGCTCACCAGAGTTGACCAGAAAAGGAGCGCCTTTTCTACCATTTTCATGGTCTGATAGCCTCAAGCCAGTTCTCTTATCAATAATTTTGACTGAAGCAGAAAGTGCTGTTCATGTGTGTCTTCATTGTCCTTTTAGGACTTTGACTAAAAACTAGACATTTTATGTAATTATTTCTGCCTAGCATCTTGTTCATGGAAAGAGAGGATTATTGTGTCCTGAGAACTGAATCACAAAGGGCAATCTATGATAAAGTTTTCAATTTAGAGTTTCTGTAAAATGTAATTCTAACATTTCAACAGACTTTTTTTTTAAAGAAATTGAATGAAAGTAGCTCCATTATATGCTCCATAGGATCTCTGAAAAACATTTTCCCTTTTTCTTCTGAGTCCATGTTATGTAAAGCCATGTTTACATTGCAATCATCATTTTGCCTTCTCTATTTCTCTGATTCCCTTCTCCCTCCCCCCATCAGTCGTAATAGTCACAGAATTTCTAAAAAAATACTAAAACCCTTTCAACTGAATTAGATCATAATTCGTGATGTATTGTTGGGAATTAATCATATGTTTTTATATTCTGTTCCATGGAAATCTTCATGTGAAAAGCTTTTCTGATAATGAGTTGTCTGTAGTACCTTATGGTTCTTTAATTCCAGATCACACGCAGTCATTGGTCTGTCCTCCCATCTCTACAGAATCTTTCTGCTCTGTAGAAACTTCTTCTAAAACCAATATAATTGTGTCCAAAAGGTTTAATCTTGTTTTGATATCAGTATTGTGAAGAATTGACATATTGATCCTTCCATCTTATCCAGTAGTTCATCTGCTAAGATAAATGACCCACTTATTACATGGATCTGGAAATAATTTAAATCTTCTTATTAATAAGCTGAATGTAATTAATAGAAGTAATTGTGTAGCATGAAGTAGTGAACTACTGAACATAAAATTTTAAAGAAACTATAGATCATAGAATCACAGAATATCTTGAGTTGGAAGGGACCCATAAGGATTACCGAGTCCAACTCCCTGCTCCTTGCAGGACTACCTAAAACTAAACTACATGACCAAGAGCGTCATCCAGACACTCTTTGAACTCTGACAGGCTTGGTGCCGTGACCACTTCCCTGGGGAGCCTGTTCCAGTGACTGACCACCCTCTCAGTGAAGAACCTTTTCCTAATGTCCAATCTGAACTTCCCCTGACGCAGCTTCGTCCCATTTCCTCATGTCCTGTCGCTGGTCACCAGAGAGAGGAGATCAGCACCTCCCCCTCCGCTGCCCGCCTTGAGGACTTGTAGACTGCGATGAGGTCACCCCTCAGCCTTCTCTTCTCCAAGCCGAACAAACTAAGTGATCTTAGCTGCCCCTCGTAAGTCTTGCCCTTTACCGGATTTTACTGTTCATGATGCCATTGTTTCCAGTAGCAATACCTAGTTTTTCCTCCTAAAATATGTTTTTGGTTTTTTTTTTTTAATGTCAGAAATGCAAAATTTGGAGCCCTTTGAAAAATGTGGTGTTGATATTCTCCTTTCAATGAAGTTTTTTGTGGTTTAATCACTGCACCGACTTCAGTCCACAAGGAATCAGAATCCAAAGTGCTTACCTTTCAGGTGATTGCCCTAGCTTTCCACAGGCTTCTAGAGTTGAGTATCCTTACAGACACATGTCCCATCCTTTAGACTCATGAAAGCTGTCGTTCTCACCACCTAGTTATTTCTTTCCCTCTCAATGACTTTTTAACCATTTTACACAAATTGGAAAAGTAACAGCAGAAAACAAGAGAAAACCACCTCAGAATAATGGTTGTGGGCACACTCCTGGAAGATGCAAGATATAGGTTCAAATCCTCTCAATTAATTGTGTGGCTCCCAGATAAGTAACTGACTAAAAAGCTAAAAAATAAAGCTTTAAATGTTTCCAATAATAGAGGAAGGTGCATGCCATTTGTGGTTTCAATAGTGATAATTTTACCTGAATTTATGAACAGATGATTTAGCTCTCTGTGTCTGATACAGTTGGCTTTTTCAGTGATTTTGCTGTTTTTCCAAATGCTGATCGAACTCTGCAAACATTTTATTTTTTTTTTAAGCATCAAAATGTCTTGAATAACCTTTATCACGAGGTCAGACTGAATGTCCCCTTAGCTACACTCCCTGCAGCTAGGTCCTGTACACTGTGGAGTCCGTGGGCGCCCGAGGGTTAGTAACGCAGTTGTATTTCCTGTGGCATGTCTTCTTCCAAACTGTTTACCTTGATCACAATTTTGACAGGACAGCTCTTCATAAGTCCCTGAGTTTGTGGGGGGCTTTACAGCAGATCGGTGTGCTTCTTTGGATCATTTCTTTAAAGTGGGCACCCTAAACAGTGGAAAGGGCTTTGAATCTGAAAATACAGGGTTTAGCAGGATTGTACATTGTAGATATCCAGCATCATAACTGAACTTTTTTCAGTACAGGAAAAGCTCAGAGTAAAAACAAATTGAAATAAGAGGTTTGTAAACAAAACTGCCCTCTACTTTTTTTTTGTCCTGGTGGAGTGAGTCTTTCTTTCAGACTGATTCCCAATATAGCAATGTCCAGTAGCTTTCGGGTTGAAAAACTCTGTACAACCCCCTCTGGATCCCAAGGGTGACCTTCCTTCTGACACCCCAGCCACCTGGCTGTCTACTCCCAGGTTATTTCAGCAGCCTCCTATTCTCCACGTCTGCCTCAGATTCCCTTCAGGCCTTCTTTTCTCACTCTTGGCTTGCTCTCGCCTATCCCACTGCAAAAGGGTCTCCACAACCCAAGCAGGCTCTATCTTCTCTCTGTGGCAGGAACCCTCTCCCTCCACTGCAGAAGGCTGCACCTGACTGTGTGGGCAGGGAGCCTTCCTCTTAGCCGTGGTCCTCCTCCCAGTACCACAGCCTTCGCTGTGGGGGAAGACAATGTTTTTCCTGACAGCTCACAAGAATTGAAAATGAGCTGTAACCATTTGAAATGGATACTACCCGTCACAGAGTTTTAAGTCCAACAAGCAGAACACTGTTCATTTTACTCTTTTTAGCATCTACAGAGTTATGGTAAACTTGCTGGTTTTCTGAGCTGCAGTCTCAGGAGGGGCTTCAGATACTTCTGGAGGTTCACTGAATTGACAAAAGGATAAACCAGATTTCAAACTAGACAAAAGAAAAGTAAATATAGAATCATAGAATCATTTAGGTTGGAAAAAACCCTTAAGATCATCGAGTCCAACCATTAACCCAACACTGCCAAGTCCACCACTAAACCATGTCCCTAAGTGCCATGTCTACACATCTCTTAAATACCTCCAGGGATGGTGACACAACCACTTCCCTGGGCAGCCTATTCCGGTGCTTGACAAACCTTTCAGTGAAGAAATTTTTCCTAATATCTAATCTAAACCTCCCCTGGCGCAACTTGAGGCTGTTTCCTCTTGTCCTATCACTTTGTTACCTGGGAAAAGAGACCGACACCCACCTCACTACAACCTCCTTTCAGGTAGTTTATTTCAGGTATATATTTCCCACATTTCTGAGCATACTGCAGTATTCTATATTTCACATTAAATTATCAGATTAGCAGAAGCCCACAGTCTGATCTGAACTAATCAAGCACAACTGACAACTGCAATAAAAAACCCATCTCCTAAATCAGCTTTATCCTTGTTATTAGAGCTTAAAGGCCCCAGCTGAGAAGCCCAAGTGTACTAAAGCCATTGTACAACTACACAGTGGGAGACAATTCCTGCCTCAGAAAGCTTGCAGTTGAAACAGATGAAATACTGTTGAGCATAGCACTATTACTCTCTGATAGAAAGGCTGAATTTAACTGACACACTCCCTAGCTCAAGGTCAGAGAAGGACTGTGACAAAACTGGAAACCGAACCAAGATCTTCCGAGTCCCAACCTGGTGCCTGAGCCAGAAGATGATCCTTCAAACCATGCAGAACATCACCATTTGTTTTCATATGAAGTGCTCTCTTTCATGCTGGTGGTTCTCCAGCACCTTTTTGCGTGGCTTTCCATCTTTGCCACAGAGCTTTCCTCCTCTAGGTGCTATTCTGGCAACACAACAGCTATTAAAGTAAGCCATGTGCATCTACACTCTCTGTAAGCAGTTTTCAAAAGGGAAAGCTTGTGATAACAATAACCTGCACCAACCAGTCCTGCACATTTTTTTTCTCTCTTTTTCTTTAAAAAAAAAAATCCTGTCTTCCCCTATTCTGTCCTTTTTCTTTGCTTTCTACAGTCTTACAATGTCAAAGTCTGTGCAAAGACAAAATGTTTGGGGCAAATTAAAAAAAAAAAAAGTGAGCAATTCACAAAAATAATATGTAATTGTTGTAAGTAGATATTACTATGTGATTCTCTTCTGAAATCTTCCTTCTCCAAAACATAAAACCAGAGCAAGATAAAGAAATCGTATTGTTTAGCAATCAAATTTATTTCCTTCTCATTCTGACAAGCTTTTAGGTGTTGCGTATGTTCAGACAGTGAACATAGAGTTTACCTTTATTATTAAGATGCTAAAAAAGCATAATTGGTGCCAGAATCTGTTTCTAAAATAAAGCTGATGTTATCAGAGAAAAAAAATGAGGGCCATTTAATCCTGTTTTCTGTATTCCTTTCTCCCAAACACAGGGCTTTACTTGCCCTTTTCCTAGAGATAATGAATTCTTGCAAGTGTGAGATATACAGTATGAATTCAAGAATAACACAGCACAAAGCTTCTTGAAATCAATACTGAAATTCTCAGTATTATTTCCATTTAAAAACACGGACAACTGTGAAATAGTATTTGCTAATCAAATATTAAATCACTCATTTTTCTTATAAGGAAGGGGCAGATGTTTGTTCAAAACAAGCCTAGTGGCAACTTGCAGAGATAAGAGGACCATTGCTTAAAGAATTTTGGGGGAGCTGAAGCAATTAATTTAATTGACTTGTCTGCATGCCTAACAAATATTTATCTTCCTGTCTTATAAACGCTGTAACAGGTTTTCTGCCTAGGAAAGAAAGCTTCAAAAGTGGATATAGGGAATCTTGACAGGGACAAGTTTTACTAAATAAAATAAGAATAAAAAAGAATGTGCTTCAGTAGTTTCTAGGCTTCTTATTTGTTGTGGGGAGACATGTCTAAAAGCAATATTTTGTGAATCGGAGTGGTCTTGAAAAATGAGATTATCTCTTTATGTTAAAAATGTATTTGTAGGCAAAGCAATTCTTTTTCTTTTCCTATAGTTGATTTAGGAAGAAAGGGAAGAGGTTTTCAGAGGTACTTAAAAATAACTGATCCAGCAGCTATTAGTGGTGCTGGGGAAAAGGTATTAATCCATTAATATAATCAGAAAGAGCTACAGAAAACAGAGGAAATGTCGGTCATCCTGCTGTCCTCCTCAGCTCTGGCCTGCTAGTGACACTGTTACACCAGGGACGCAGCCCTTCATGGAAATACGATGGCAGCAGGGAGGGGAAGCAGTGCAATCACCGATTGCGCTGACAGGCGAGGGAAGGACTGACGTATGTGGGATACGTATTGATAACATGTCCAGAACTTTGTTGCTCAAAAAATGTCGGGTTATAAACCTGGCTCTAGCAAAATTAGTCAAGATAGTGTATGGAAATGCACTATGCAGCTGAGGGAAAATCCCAGTTGTAGATTAACCACAGAGACAGTAAAATGAGACCGATCAGGATCTGGTTAGCTCACCCTTCACAGCAACAATGCATATACAGACATTTACTTTGTGGATGTGATAATAAAATTAAATTTGATTCTTCTGGTTGTAAACAGAACAAAAACTGTGGCTTTGATGGATTGTATCTCTGCTTTAATCCAGCAGGGAGCCCTGAACTTAGTAAAGGATAGCATTGCCTTTACTGGGATTTTTTTCTAGAATTTTGTTGACCTGCCTGTCGCCCAGTGTCTCACTCACCTCTGCGGAGCAACTGGAAGCCTTTTATCTTTTGGCATTTATGAGATTTCAAGCATCCAAACCATAGCATACATGAGCAATCCCTTTTCCTGAAGAGCACTCTTTGAAGGTAATCATGATGGTCAGTAGTCAACACGTAAACTATGCAGCCCTTTTTATATACAATAAATTCTGAGTAATAAGCACATTTCAGAAACATGAAGTCCAGCCATGGAGCACTCTTAGATAGAAACAAGGACAAAACCTGTTGTACGAATCAATTTCTGTAAATGAATCACCTCCCTGTTGGCGTACTGTCCCAAGTGGCTATGATGGAACTACTGAGTTTATTTGTGCCAAATCCCATGTGCTGCAAGCTCTGGTCAGCAGGAGGCAGGTCACCGGGTCGAGCCCTGTACATCTGCAGGGAAATGTGGCAACTGGGTTCAGTCGCTTCCCAAAGTGAGCGCTGACTGGTCTTTCTACCAGGCAACGTAAGATTCAGCTCAGTGGCCCAGGAAAATAAGCAGTAGTCCTGGATCTCTGCCAGGAGTACGAGACACAATGTAAGTGGGATTTTGGTGAAGCATGGAGAAAATTAGCTGTATGCCAATCAGCCATTGTAACACCTCAGGCTATTATCTATTATCCTATCTAAAAGAATGCAGAGGAAGTACTTTCTACTTTGTCTCTCTCCACTTCTACTGTGAAAGCTTGGTGCATCCTTATTTCATTATTTTCAAAAAGGAGGAAAGGAAGAGACAGCTAAAATCTGGTATTTTTATGTTAGTAATAGCTCCAAGAACTTGTTTCGTCTGGTCTTTCTACCTCCCTACCTAGGTCCTGTCTGTAAATATGTTGTCCCAAATAAAATGCAATATGGTATCAAAGCGTATGATTAACAATACCAAAAATAAAGTAAGACTAAGGATTGGTTGATACTGTTGTTTTCCATCCGTGTGATAAAGCTTAGTGAGCCATATTACTGATTAGTAAAAGCATGATGTTTGCTTTGTTATGTACAAAATAGAAGTATCCTACACAAGAAGAGGAACTTAGCCAACTTCTCAGCAGTAAATTCAAATGGACAGTTTGAAATTTGTACACCATTTTCCTCTTCCAAAAACTGACCACTATGGTGCCTCAATGTGAAATGTCTTATACCAGAGTGTGAACTGCACTGCAGAAAGCCAGCAGTAGAAGAAGGACCCTGCGCCAGCCAGAAGGCCAAGATGAAACGTAGCTAAGGTCAGCCCATGCAGCGTGCAGCCCTCTGAGGGCTAAACTATGAGAAATCATGGGGGAAAAAGGCAAGGAGGAAGTCTTATATTTCTCAAGAGCTCACTGCCTCACTTAGGGCTCTGGCAAGCACCTCTGTCTGCTCAGGTCTACCTGCAAGCTACTGTATTGCCAGCATGTATTGCCTGCATGGAGATGACTGGTGTTCAGCGCTGCTTTTTAAAATGCAGACAGGGAAAGAAGGGTGCTAGTCATAGCACCAAATTTTATGTGAAAGTATGGATGCTTGTAGATGGATGTTGCTACCAAAGGTCCAGATGCGAATCATGGGTATATCAGCATTTTTCATCAGATGTTTGCTGGTGACTTTAATTTGAACTAATTTTGTTAGCTCGTAACTTGCCAATATAAAATACTGAACCTTCTATTCTTTTTGTGCCATGGTAGGGCTTCATTAGAAGAGATAGCATCTGTCCTTGCTGACAGAAGAGATGTTCTCCTCTACTGCTAAAGAACTGACCTTCGCATTTCTGTGCTGTTCATTACATATCAGTCTATGATTTCCACTCCTCTCTGTTGCCATTTTTGTTATTAACAGAGTTTCTGTTTCTCTAGCCTTTCTCTACTCCCAAGCAGCAGCTGGTTCAGAATCACCGTCTTTTTAAACTTTGGTGAGAAGAGGTTGTTAGCTGCCTCTGGAGTCATTTGCTCTTCAGGAGTGGCTGCTGGAGAGCTGTTCTGAAGAAATCAGTAGCAGTCCTAGGCCAAGTGTGAAATCTCTGCTCTCCTAAATCTAAGCCTACTTAAGTCAAAACGTTACCCTCTTTTTCATGTGCTACTGGTTATTGACCATTTTATGGTCAATATGTTCCCTCCTCCCATGTCTTTCTATCTGGTGTTTTGTTTGCATGCTTGTTTGCATGTTGTGGGTTGTTGCTGTATATCTGATCTGCGAGTATCAACTGAGTTTGTGGCATTTAAGCCACTGGCTCAGTGGTGCCATTCTCAGCACTAGAATTCAAGATCTCAGTGTTTTCATTATGTCTTATTTTAGTAAACGGCTTCTAGTTTAAATTGTTCACTTTTGACAAGATGGGATAGCAGCTGGAGGAATTATTTAATTTATTTTAACGTGAAGTTGAAAAGGAAAAAAAAAAAAAGGCTTGTTTCAGCCAATTTCTGAATCCTAAGAGGGCATCAATAATGTTCATCTTCATTTTAACAAGAGACTAACAGAATCATCAAAATGTACACATTGTCTAGAGTGATGTTTCATGATTACAGATTACTACAACCTTTCTTCTTAATGTTTTCCTTCTCGTTTGCTGAAGGATTCCTCTGCTTCCTAAAACTACTCTGAAATCATGCAAGAAGAAATAGGTGCCTGTGCAAACAATTTCTGTGAAAACAATGGACAATTCACAGGAGGAAGGTTCTATGTGGCATTCAGGGCTGGGACTAGATATCTTGTAGTAATCAAAATCCAGACAGATTGTTCATTACTGTGTAGTAAACCAACAAGGGTAATCTTTGTGGGATAAGGGTATAAAGTGTAAGTTCTTTGAGACAGGGCCTATTTCTTCCTATACCTTCTGTGACGTGTCAGCTTGTTTCAGCAGCGCATACATAAAAACATTTGTGTAATTCGCAGCATGACTTTTTCAGGCTTTTGCTAGCAAATGGTCTGTAATGTGCCTCATGCTGGTTTGCCTTTTAAAAATAAAATAAATATTTTGAACTGACTTTGATCCCATTCACTTAACTGTTTTGAGCAAAATGTTACTAAGATATTTAGGACACGGATTTACTGTCTGTGCATGCTATCTGTAATGACCCAGTAGACCAGAACACCTTCAGAAGAGCTGTCACAATCTATCAAGTCAATGATCTATGAAATATAAATTCTCTATGGAAGTTGTTATGGGCCATTAAGTAAATAATAATACCTATTTTATAAATTCTATATTAACTTTATATTTATTACAGAAGATCAAATTGATATGATAAAATAAAAACCAGCTTGAGCCTCCAACTAAAACTTAAACTTTTCCAATAGTGAAAAAACTGTCATTACATTTTGTCACACACATTCTTTTTATGAATGTCTAGTGTAAAATGGTGTACAATTGGTATAAAATGCCAGAGTACCCAAACAGTCTATTTTCATAGCATTTTCAACCTAGTTTTGAGAGCAAAGTCCTTGTCTAAGCTGGCTTAGATAAGTTAAAATAGTCTTCAGCTGAGCTCAAGGAGAAACTTCTTGAAATGTGCACAAAATTCCAAAATGCAGCAATTAACTAATTGCTCTGAATTCTCTCTGAGTTCCCTGGAAGGCATTAATTTTGAGAGTTCCATTCCATGTGCTGTACCAGAGTGTTTCGAAATATTTAATGTGTTTTTCCCCCTGAGGTACAGGGCAGGACTCTGATCCCTGTGTTTTATGAAGGAGAATCTGAATCACAAAAGTTAGAATTCATCTCTCCTAATAATCTAGAAGTTAGACGCTGAGCCAGATAGACTCTCTTTATAGTCTCGGAAGGAGAGAAACATCCCCATTGGCAGGATTCAGCCTAATAGAGGTGTCTGAAGCATACGTTGATGCTTCTGTTGAAAGCTGTGCTTGAGTTGACAAAGCCTCTTGTCTCCAGTCTGTTCCTCCAGGCTGCCTTGCTGGTAAATTGGTTTCTGCTTGTGGCTAAGTTTCCAGTTGCTTTGCTCCAGAAGGGCTCCAGAGTATGACCCAACACACATTACCAAGGTCAAAATCCAGAGTCCCTAAGTTCACAAGAAAGGTCTTTAAACAAACATTACAGTGTATGGAAGACCCAAGGTGTTTGGGGTCGTTCTACTACTATCTGCTGGTAGGTAGAGGTTAGTGTGATGAATGCCACCAAGTATTTATCTGAGGTAGCACAAGAAGTCTTGAGTACAGCAAACAAATGAGGTGGCTATACCAGGTTGCATGATCTAACTACAGTATTTAAACTTAGTATTTTTAATAGTGGTCTATTTTCTCTGGAACATTTTTCCTTTGATGGCTTTGTAGAGCCCGAGTTTGATTCAGATGTCAGAACCCTGTATGGGGGCTCGGGTTGGGAGAATCATCAGAGGATTGAACTAAGTTTGAAGCAACCATAGGAAAGGTTAAGGGAAAAATAGACAAAGCGAGCACTAACAGATTACTAGAATCAACTGGTATTAGGAATATAAGGTAACTGCCAGATGAATTAGCTGAGTTACTAACAGTACTGGGAAGGCTTAAATTTCTTTGGTACCTGAAAACTGAAGAATGACAGATATGATAACCAGTCTTTACAGCAGAGTAGGGCGCCTTTAAGCTTGATCATTTTCCCAGGCTAATTAGTGGAAACTATAAATGATGTCTATAAACTGGAAAACCTACTTGACCTACTTGAGAGGAGTCATCATGATTTCTTTAAAGGGAAGTTCTGCTTTATAAGCCTCTTGGCCTCCTTTGAAGGGGCTAGCAAACATGCATAAGAATGAATTTATTAATATAGGCTACTTTAAATTTTAAAGGGCTTTTGGCAAAGGGTTTTAAGGAAACCAGGCTGGTATTGGATAAGATAAATTATCATGGATAAATAATCAGTTAAAGATGGGAATGGAGTCCAGCGGAAAATGGTCAGTGGAGTTCTGCATGGCTGTCTGTTGAGACCTGTGGTGGTCAATATATTCATAGAAAACATAGAAAAGTGGATGAGTGGTGGTGATGATACAAAGGTTTGTCAGGACAAGGGTGAACTGAAGAACTGCTGAAGGATTTTCAAGACTGAAAAATGGAGCAATAACGTTGCAGATTAAATTCAATGTAAAATGTGAAGGGATACACCGGGGAAAGACAATCTAGATTCACGTATGAAATGGTGGACTCTGAGTTGACCATTACCATACAGGAGTGAGATCTGAGGTTGTGATATCTATAGAAATGTAGGTATTTTTCATGCTGTGTAAATATTTTGTTAGGCAGTTAATTCTTTTTGTAGCCTTTTCATGAACATACGCGATGGCACTGCCAGTTTGAAAAATAAATCATCACATCTTTCCATCCACAGTGGATAATTACCAGCATGTAACTTGGATTCCATTTAGAACATGACTGATTACAACTATAATTGTATAGCATGACTCATCAGTTGATAATTAGATCTCCCCTCATACCATACCTAAGTTGTGTCACCATAATCTATAATGATAAAGGAAAGAATGACTGATTTCATGCTTTTGGCAAGCAGAAGCTACAGTTTTCTAATATAGTCACAATAAGGAAATTGATAGGTTTCTCTTGTATTGACTTGCATCTTTTTACACCTTTCATTCAAAGCATTCTTGCTGTCCTTTAATTGATCTTTTTTTTTCCTAATTTCCCCTTCAACTTCCTGTCTCACACTCATATTTCCCCCCAGCAAACAAAGACAAATGAGAATCAAAAAGGGAGCTATGACTTCAGTACGGACAGACTTTTTTTAAAGAATTACATGACAGAATGCCAGCGAAAAATCCACTGCCAGAAACCACATGTTATTACAAGTATTGCACCAAGAAGAGCTACTGCTGTAGGTGCTGTGTTGAAATAAGGCTGGTAAATATTAGAGGATGATGTGCTATCTCAACAGAGTCTGGATCTAGAGCCTGATTAACCAAAAGTACAGATGAATTTAGATCTTGGGTTTTGGCTTCAAGCATTGATAGTCAGTTTGTATGGTTCTGCATTCGTTTCCAAGAAGTGTGACCATAACTCTCTAAGAATTTTGATGCATATTTAACTCAGTAGGTTCTTTTTATCTCATTAGCACAATAAAGCATTTCAAGTAATTAAAAGATGAACGCTGATTTGTGTGCAAATTTTGCATGTCATCCAACCTGCATTCGAAGCAGTGAAATAGCCAACTGATATTAGTGTGTTGAAATACTTAGGCAACAGAAGCAATGAGAATTAAATGGATGAATACTTAACAATATCATCAACTTTATAGCATCTGCATGATGTAGTCAATATGCAAATATTTTGTACTCCTGTAAGCATGAAGAAAGATGACCAAGGAGATCCCTTTCGATCCTACTTTCCTATACTTACTAAGAAACAAATTTCATCTGCCCGCATCAATCTTAATCCTGATCCACATATTGAGTCTAGTGGGTCTGCTTTAAGAGCAACTGTAAGCACATGCGTGGCTGCCTGGAAGGAAGGAGCCTCTATATTTGACCATACAGTTCGCTGATCCAGTTGCAGATTGGAAGGAATATTAAGGATCCCTTTACATCTGACTGATAGCTCAAATGCAGAATCAGGGGTTTTGAAGGATGAAAAGCTTATTTTCATAACTAACCTTCAACTGTAATCCCAATGCAAACTTAAAAGATGTATCTACACATTAATAATACTTTAATCATTCCCAAATGCAAATCAAGATGCATAATTTTTCCATAAATCAACACTGTTATACACTTTATGAAACTGTATGTTCAATGCTATTCTCTGGAAAAACTAATTAAAATTGTCAGTTGATAAAGTTAACAAATGATAGTATTTTCTATGTAACATTTAATACAAAATATTTAGAAACTAAAACTAGTACAACAAATATATTGAGAAAATCCACAGGTCAGAGTTAAGGTTATTCTGTAATGATGAAAAATACATTCCTTTTATGTAAATGTGAATAATATATGAATAATGTATGTTTGTTATGTAGGCAATGTAAAATTTATTACGTCCTTTAATATTCACTGCTTGGGTTTTAAGTGCTTTGCTTTGTAAATGATGCAATAGGTAAGCACCTCTGTGTCATTTAACAGCCTAAGTATTTTGTGTTAGAACAAGGGCTGTAGTCGTCTGCAAAGTTTAGAACTGTTTTAAAGACCCTCGAAGTTTTGGTGTGGCGGAAATTTAAATCCGGTGATTTTTTGGGGATGCTTTGAAACTTTTATGAAAACCTCCCTAAAGAGGTTTGAAATAATTGAAGGATAACATGTATGCCACTAGTATTAGTGCATTCCTTTGTGTATCTAACACCTACATGGAGCTGTGAAGATCTGTTTGTGTGTTTTCTGAGGTTCCTCCTACCGGTTTAGTGCTTCAGGGCTGCTGCAAGCAGCTTCCGCTGTTCTGGCAGCTGGTCAAGGGCAAAGCAAATTCTTCCTCCCTGGGCTGGTAGCGTGTGTCATATTGGGTATTATTTTAAGACGTGTACTGTAGGAAATGGAGACTTTCTCAAGAAGGCAGTAGTTTAAAGGTTTGCTGACTCACTATGTAACAGGTTAGTGGTGGAGAGCAGGCAGCTAGTCCAAATCAGAGTCTAATGTGAAAACTGAATGAGGTGAAAAGCATATCCTCTGCCAATGCTTTCTTCCTAGTAACGAAGGGCTCTAGGGCTAGTCCTTTCTTTGTAACAGCCTTCAAACAGGAATGAATGAATGAATGAATGAATGAAAGCTTGTAGTTGCTTAAATGGGAAAGTCACTGGGCTCCCTGTGAACTCCCAGAGACCTGGTACTGCAAACCCTGGCAGAGGGTGTGGAGTGGCCCAACTCCTGCAACAACCCTTTTTCCCCTCCTTTTTTGGAATGAGAAAGGGATCGCTTCCTTGAAAGCTAACATATTTTCACACATATGCCTTTGGGAAACAGCCTAGGTGAGTAACGGTTGTGAAGCAATGAAGCGCCTTTAGAGCGCTTTAAATCTGATTTCTCTCAGACCAGCAGGGGAATACACAGAGCCCAGTCCAGCTGACATGGGAAATTTAGGCCAACATGGACTTTTCCATGAGGAGAGGTCTTTGTTCTTACTGCCTTGCAGATCCAGCTTCCAGCTTTCACCTGCAGATCCTGAAGGGCTTTGCAAAAGGAGGCAGCACAATTCCCATGTATGGATACATATGCGGCTTTAGGAGAGTCATATGGCGTGTGTGGGGCCAACATTACAGACAGGAATAAAGACCAGTCTCTGCCAATATTTGGATGTGATTCTAAAAGTTGTCTGTGGGACACATTGTTTCCTTTTTGAGTTTTGCTTCTCCTGTAAACAGAGAGTTTTCGATTCTGAACAACTGGGCTATTTGTAATGCATTAGAAATAAATGGATGCAGTTTATACAAACCCCACAGAATATGTGGACTGTTTTACAAATACTTAATCATTCAGTGGGTTGCTGTTTAAAGTCACTCACCAGGGTGCCACATGGGCTGCTTGACAGGAAGAAATCTGGGGGTTCCTCACAGTTACAAAGTCAGTGTAAGATACATGCTTACAGCGCTCTGTCTCGCTGAAAACAGTCCTTGTTAGCCAGCTTTTGTCAGGCTGAACACAACTGCATTTTTTGCTTCTAGTCTTATATTCACGCTGCCAGATGGTACTAAAAAGGAAAAAGAGGAAATTAATCACTCACTCTAATAATTTTCATTGTTGGCCCTGCCACTGCATGTCTGCTTCATCTGTATGAACGTTCCCACGGGGGAGCTGGAGATCTCCAAATTATTTCAGACTGATCTCCCCCTCAGCCCAGCTTTACCAGTCCTGGATTCCACAAAACTGCTTTGTCTGGAGGTCCGCATAGTTATGATGCAAATAAAATCAATGGCTTAAAATTTTCTCCTGCATTTTCCTCCTATGCAAGCCCTGATGAGACATTTGACTTATTTAAGCACCTGACCCTGGTAGAGTCATGCTAAACTTCCTCTGGCTTGAAGTGCTGTGAATTCTAAGGCAACAAGTCATTTTTCATACTCAGGCATGGATGGCAGGACACTAGCGTCTGAACACTATCACTGAGATGCTGAACAGTGCCTCTGTTGTAGAAAGATTACCTATTGTTGCGTAATAGGAACCATGTTTCATGGCTTGATTATATAATTTAGGTTTCCGATTAGAGTGATGATAAAACTTGCACGTATAAATTAAAGCCAAACAGCTGTCCCTTTGCAGCATGTCTTAATTTTCTTGGTGTTATTTTGTTCTTGTTATAAGCATGGAAATACCAACGTTGATGCTAGGTGCAAAATTAAAACAGTAACAAGATCCTCTTCATTCCCTAAGCACTGAGGCAATAAAAGTTGCATATCAATAGGGATTGAATGGACTAGGTTGTACACCTTAACCTCCAGAAAGCACATCTCATAGCCACTTGTAATAACAACCAGAAAGCTGGAAGTAGAATTCAAAATCAGTATGTGAGACTAATCCCGCTCCCCCAGAACAAAGTGGAAGTGTCTCAGGTACTTCAGCTGAAACCTGCATCAGAGCAAAATACAAAACTACCTGAAAAATCCAATCTGTTCTAGTCCATTGTTGTTGCATCACCTTTGCATGATAAAAATATAAATCCAGTACTTCTTACAAAGTATTTATTGAGTCTTAAATCCTTGACATCACAGGCTCTCAGCCTAAAATGTAGTAGTACCATTTTTGTTTTTTCCCTTCCTTAACAGAATGCAGTCAGTTGGGAAAGGAGCATTTCTCAGTTTACTGTTGCTTGCTGTTCGTATTTTCCTGGGATCTGGAAGTCTCAGCAATGACTGACTGCAGCCAGCAAGCCATATGTGGTGGCAAGCGTTGCACAGTTGTGTGATTCCTGTTGTAATTAACTTGTGTGTTCTTATGTGATTCCCGCTTTAATGAGGTTGTATGTTCTGAGTAGAAGAAAGAGAAAAAGATGATATCCCCATTTCACAGGCGGGGACTTCACACGGGTCAAAGGGCTGCATCTGAAACTAGAGCTCTTAAGTCTGTTTGCTTCAAGATGATCCTCCCCACCCAAGTTTTTAGCCTCCTATTACAGCCGGCAATTTCTCTGATGTCTTAGTTGCCTGCAGGTCCCTGGCTATCAAGCTCAGGCTCCTTTGGAAGCACACTGGGGAGGCGGTGTTCAAACCACTGCGTGATTGGGTCTGCCTTCCTATTCCAGCTGAGGCAATTCTGAAACCATTGATAAGAACACTTCAGACTGGATATGTCTAGAGGAAGAGGATGATTTGCAATACTCGGCAACCTTCTTGACATTTTCTGACACTTGCTATTAAAGCATATTAGGCTCAATATGCATACGCCTCATTTTCAAAACCTCTGCTCACATGTTCACTCAATAACAGTTTCCAGCATATTGTACTCCTGTGCGCTGTTAATAGCTGTAAATCTTTTAACAGCAGAACTATCTGCTTCAGTGGTAGCCAGGGCATTTGATCAAAGTTTTCTACTGGTACCTGCTAAAGCCACAGATTCCATTAGTAGGCAAGGCACTAGCTTCCATTCTTTTGCTCTTTATGGCCGTATACGCTGTGCTGTCTTAACCACTGCTCCAGACAAGATAGGTTGTTTTGAGACTTTTGAAGTGGATCTGAGCAACTTTGCCAGTTCTGCTGTGGTAGTTTCCTGAGTAGTAGATAAGACGAGACTGAGAGCTGTGTGCTATTCCCAATATCTCCTCTTGTATCCCTGCTGTGTACTGGCAGTTGTCCGGTTGCATTTGCAGACCTACTGCAAGACTGAACACAGCTTCTCTAATATCTTCTTAGACCACAGTGGCTGATAGAGCCTCAGGTCATTAAGCTAAAACGTGCTAAGAAGCAAGAATGAGCCAGCTGTGTTTTCCAGCTCTGTTTACAAACGTTCCCTGCTCTTTAGGGAGCTGTTGCCCCTCCCTCCCTTCCCCCCCCCC